>NW_024582540.1:578694-766505 GCF_018398535.1 Haplochromis burtoni
GAGAGAGAGAGAGAGAGAGAGAGAGAGAGAGCGTTTGTGTGTGTGAGTAAGTAAAGGCTATTAATGTGGAGGCTAATCTTAAGGCACCTGTCTCCTCAGGCAGAGTATGACCTCCACTAGCCAGGTTCACCCATGTTTGTCCTCCCATCTCATTTCTCACTTCCTCCCCCTCTCTCCCTCTCCTCAATCTTCACCTCCCTTTCTTTTTGCCCAAGCCACTACTCATATAATATAAAAGCACCGCTGACTTATTTGAACAGGTAAACTGTTCAACTCATGCTGAGTGTGTGCTGTTCCCTTCCAAGAGAGGTCGACAGTCAAATCTGTCTACCTCTGTCTGCGGCTTTCTCTCTCTCTCTGTTTTTGGGGTCAGTGGGCTTTGGGAGCTGTCAGCGCAGTCCTGGTGTCTGGTGCTTGACAAACTAAGGTTAAAGGTCAGGGGTCAAGAGTTAGAGGCCAGGACGTGACCCTAAAGACAAACAGCGTGGGGAGAGGGTCATACCCTCGAAAGAGCTTGTCATTCTCCACGCAGGGGGTGATGTAGCGTGAGCATACATAGACTGTGTGCATGAAAATGTGGATCTCCGCTGTTTACATGTTGATGCCCTCTCTCTTTGTAGACACACACACCTGTCCTTAAAGCGCCGTCTGTGACATACGCTGTGACGTGACGTGCGATATGTGTCATGTTTGCATGGCCTGCTTAGCCTGTTTATGGGTCCTTGTCAGTATTGCTCCTCTCCTTCACTTATGGTTACTTTACAAACCTGTTTACACAGCCAAGGTCACAATGGACCGCTATGAAAACATCATCTTCTATATAAGCCAAGGCAACAATGCATAAGAAACTGACAATGACACAGGCAGTCACACAAGGTGAGTAATACTCTCACAGTCATATCATCATATTTTAAGCGCATGGCGAGTGTGTGTGTGTGTGTGTGTATTTGTGTGTTTGTGTGCAAGGCACAAGAGAGCACACTGCCTCCTCAGATGGGTAATGGATGGTCGGACTGAAAGAGACTGAGGGGAATTAAGATAAACACACTCTGATAAAACCAACCTGCCTGGCTGCACTGCTGTCTGCTTACCATGAATTAAAACATATCACATGCGCTGCGTGCACATGCACGCATGCAGGCGTGTGCACATAAACACTGATACACTGAACCTACCTTCATGCATGCAAACACACTCATGGTTCACACTTAGGATTTGATGATGGATTTATACACAAAGGCATGCTTAAACAGTAGAATAAATGTTTGGACAGTGGTGGCTCTTTGAGTAATTGACCTATGAATCACACACAAGAGATCTTGTAAATTATGAATACAAATAAACTCTCCATATATCAAACTCCTATTATAAATTCTTAAGCAGATTTAAACAGAAATGTATCTGCTTAGACAAGGGCATTTATTTGTGGCTCCGAGGTGTCCTGCATACAGATTATGCAGCCTAACCCGGTAACAATCATCCTGAGTTCATTGCCAAGCTTGAGACGGAGAAAGAATAAAATTGGTCACAAAGCTGAAAGGTGAATAACTGAACAAATGAATATGTCTCTGCTATCGAGCACTTATTAGTGCAGTCTCTTTCCATATTAAGGCATAGGACACAGCCTGTCAGTGTGCCATATAGTTTTATTAGGTATCAATACAGTTTCGGTTCACTGAAAACGTCCCAAAAGAAAACAGTAATGCCCATCGGTCTCATATGCAAGGAGAGAGTTGCAGCCAAAAGTTGTTATAGCCACACACTCCCTAGTGAAAATATGCTTCATACATGCACGCACACTTTCCAAGTTTATGCACCAATGATTTAAGTACATAATGAAGTGTGACATATCAAGCAAAGGCGCTAATGGGGTGTGAAGTCATTAGTGAACTCTCTCTCTCTCACACACGCACAAAAAAACCTTGCATGTTCATAACAACAGATCTGTTCTTTCAGTCTACACTTGTGAGGTGTAATAAGCCTGTTAAGCAATCCCGACTCCTGGGTAATATTAGCGAACTGCACTTTTACTGCGTGGCCTCTCAAAAACAGATTTCCACGGCACGAATGTATCACACACGTTTGTGTTAAAGCAAGCTTTATTGTGTGCACAAATTAGGTGGAATGTGTGGGTGAGAGAAATAAGAGCCGACGCAGTTTGCAGGGTTTCTCTCGTGTAGCTGGCACTCGTGCACCTGACAGTCGCAGGCTTCTAACAAACACGTGTGTGTGTGTTAAGCTGACATAACTGACATAGTGTTGTCTGACATACTCCACATTTACAGCTGGAACATGAATGAGAGAGGAAGAGAAAGAGAGAGGAAGGGGGAGAGACTCTAAAAGCTTGTCAGTCCCTCTTAATTATTCTAATTGCTGAGCTCAAGCATCATGCCAAGACTTAGGCATTCCCCTGGCACAACAACACAAGCCCCCCTATCGCACATGCACGTCAACACACACAGACACACACACACGCGCATGATTCAGCCACCGGATTGCCTTGAAACCTCTCCTCGCTCCTCATTTTGTCCTCTCCCCCTCATCTCCATACAGAACTCACCCATCTCTCTCGTTTCCTCAGCTCCCTCTATCAGCATTCCTCCACCCTCAGAGCACTCTCTTATTCCTCCACTCCTCCTCCTCTCCTCCCATCACAACAGACCCTTCTGCTTCCTCTCCCCAACCACTCCTCTCCTCCACCCCTCCGTTCCTCCGACTGGATTAAAAGTACTTTTCATTACCCGTGCGGGAGATATGGCACTTAAAAATCACCCCATTATCATTTTTCACCCAGCAAACAGCACACACTCTCACAGAGACATAATTACCACACCCTGTCATACCAGGGAGATGGAGGCTGCTGATTTCCAGCCAGGCCGTGTGTGTCACTCTGTGTGTATGTGTGAGAGTATGTGTGTGTGTGTGTGTGTGTGTGTAAGAAACTGCTGCCTGTCCGCCTGCCTGCCTGCTTCTCTTATTGATATTAAAAGCGCTGCATAAACGAGTGTTTAAAATGGCTGTCAGAGGGGGAGAGAGAGAGGATCCACTCCAATCACAAACTGCAGCACACATCACTGGATCTCTTTCCCAGCCTGGCACATGGTAATGGCCTGGAATAACAGAATACTGCTGGATGATTCCCATTCCCACTTTTCCAAGTCGTGTGAGGCTACAGCGGAGGCAGCTGGAGTGTGAGTCGGTGAGTGATAGAGCTGGCTTTAACCAGTCAACACTTAACACATAATGAATTGGGAGTCATATGATGAATTGGATTTGTTAATACCTGAAGTGCTTAAATTGTGAAGCTGGAGAGGGATGAGGGACTAGACTCATTCACACAAATACTCATTTAGGAAGAGGGTCCGCATGTAAGAGTTACACCGGTTCTGCAGGGGCCATGCCTTCACTCACAGCAATCACAAGGGGGTGTAAAGTATATACATGTTTAAAACACTCCCCGCACCACTAACACATTCATCACAGTGACAACGCTGCATGGCGGCCTCCCAATATCACTCCGCAGGGGCCTGGCGTTGGCCTGTCAGAGGAATGGGTGTCTATAATTATGCCTGTAGATAAAGTAGGAATAAACGTAGGTCCTGCATGATTAACTGGGTGGCTGTTTGATCACATTTGACTAATTTGTGGCATAAATCTTCAGGCAGGCACCCCTGCTAGAAACCATTAGCCATGACACTGATACCCCTGATACTCACACACACGCAGGAGCAAAACTTATGCGGTACCTTTTAGAGGAGCTACAAAAACCTCTCAGTGTCACTGTGTTGGTGGAGAAAACAAAATACAGACGCTCGCTAACAGTTTCTGTTAACATAAACTCCAAATCTCTATCAGCATGAGGTCAAAGGGGGGGACTGGGGGTGTTGTTGCAGCTGATGGTACACCGATGCACTATGGAGAGAGAAATGCAGGTGTACTAGATTATAATATTAAGCAAACATGAGCTCTGAGGTCTAATTATGACACAGGGGAGGTTAGAGTGCGAGAGAGGGAGACGTTCATTGCTGTGTGGTGAAGTGGATGCTGAAGCCAGCAGAACCAGCCTGGTCATTTGTAAACAGGTAACGATGCAGACCAGGTGTATGAGCATATGTACCAATGAGCAGGGGAGGAGATTGGGGGGGGGAGATGGAGGAAGAGAGTGGGAGGAGAAGAGGGAGGATCTAATTAGGGTGAATTTACAGTGCCCCGTGCCAAACAGCTAAAATGGCCAACTGGGCACAGAGATTTATTACTGGGTTAAATTAGGTTGTCTGGTGAGGGTTGGTAAGACCACCTGCAGCTGTCAGTTGTCACAGTGATTATTATAACTGTGGGGAAAGAAAATAGTGAAGCAACATCAGTTATACAAACACACAACAAGTGCAGCTCGTGCAGAGGAACTAATATTCTTCTGGGTTTAGAACAATATCAATTAAATAAAGTGAGTGATTAATAATGATGCCTGAACCCATTTAGCATGAATCAATGAACCTCTGGACATAAGGTTTCCAGAGCAAGGAGCCTTTGCCTCCATTTGCATCAGTATCCTTGATCAAATCTGCAAGGTAAACAGGTTTAAAACCTGATGGGGGAAATTAAACTTGCAGATTGAGCCTGACTCGCCCTCCCCAGGCTTGTCTGGAGCTCGGGGCTGGAGTTTGGGTCTCTGAATTTGACTCTAGCTGCTGAGAGCAAGGACGTGGCACAGGCAAGCCAGCCCTGAGCGGCCATACTTTCATGGTCGGTTTCCATTTAAATATCTGACTGACAGGGAACATGGCACCATTAAGGCATCCCGAGGGCCCAGCACGAGAGGAGGAAATGGGCAGATAAAACCCCCCCAGGGGAGAGGAGGGGGTGAGCGAAGGGCCACGCTGCCTACAAAGCCTTTAACAGCGGGATGTGCTCTTAAAACTGTATAGGCACCACTCCATTCATCCAATCCTCTCTCCATCTGCACCCAAAACAACCTTGTCTCTCTGGTACAAAAGCAGGATTTATCTAGCATGACTTACAGCCCCTACCTGACTTTCTTCCTCTGCCGGCAGTAAGAGGTCATTTAGCATGTGTGAGTGTGTCTGTGTGTTCACATAAAACAGCATAAGATTCCTCCAAGCCCCCACAGCAGATTCTCAAACATCGAATCCACACAGTGCTGCACCTAAATGGCACGAGACCACAACATTAACACAACGTTAACATGTTGCACACAAGGTTCAGTAGACCAGGGGGATGGCGTTGTCTTTCGCTTGGTCTGGAACTTCTTTTTTCATTGACTATAACAAATGTTTGTGTATCGCTTGTGCAACAACCAGCACAAGCAGCACTCCAGCAGTTTGGTAATTTCCTGACCTTGAAACTGGCTTTCTGCTCTGTGGTATGTTGCCAAATGTACACAGGTGGGAAGTTTAATCAACCTGCAGCACAGTTGTTCCTATTTTGGTGAAACGAGTGTCTTCGGCAGATAGAGGCCTCAAAATACATCTGTTTCTAACACGTCAATCTGCTGCCACCCACTTTAGTGATTTTTGTCAACAACAGGAAATGAATACCACAGCAATGACTGGAAAATGCTTGAACTGCACCATCCAGACAACAACAAGCAAATATTTCTGTCTGTTGAGCAGCTGTCGTCATGCTTCACCATGATTGGCAGAGCCGTTTCAGATCCGATGATGTGACTTTATATTTAACTTCACGGAGCCCTTTTGTACATTGTGCTGCTGCACTTATGGTACATGAGCTATAGCTGTGCTGCATGGAGGCCCCATACATCTGCAGACCAACAACTTTAAAGCAGTAGGCAGTTAAAATAGTTCAGATAGTCTCGCCTTTGTTGTTTTGGATCTCTGTCTGGATTCAAAATGATCGAATCTTGGCTACAACAGTGGTGCTGATTAAGCTGAGCTTCAGTTCATTGGGTCAAGAACCTTAATTGTGGATGCTTCCAGACCTGGAGGTTAAGTGGCTGTCACAGTGGGTGAAACACAGCAGCGAGTGGCTCTGACACAAATGAGCTAAGCCAGAAAGCCAGAAGGCCGACCGGCTAGGCAAGACAGCCGCATCATGAAGACACTTATCCAGACTGAGAGAGAAAGAGAGGAAGAGATAGAGTCTGCCAGTGATACACTTTCACCCATTCACTTTCCACAATTCAGCTTTCAGATGGTGGACTCTCACCCCTCCTTCCTCCCTCCGTGCCACTGTCCATACTGCCAGGCCCAATAAGGGTCAAGTCCCTGCTTTCCTCTTAAGGAGCTCATTTGCATCCCCCCGGCAAACAGCCAGTCAGGGCTTGTTCAAAGAGCCCCCTAATCCAATCAGATTGCCCAACTGTGAGGCCTTATCGCCACAGACACCAGCATCTGCAGAAACAACATCACAGGGCATCACGGAGCTGCTGGTTACGACTGGTGGAGACAGAGAGTCAGGGGGAAGTAGGCATCACAAGGCTTCAGCACGGCTCGAAGTTAGTAGGGAGTGACAGTCGGAGAGCGGGAAAGGCTTAAGCATTTCCCATGTTATAACGGCTGCCGCAGGAACAGCAGAGATGCATATTGGGTGTGAAATACAAATTAGACTGGTACAATTTCATCTTTATCTACTGTGGAGCATATAGCGTGGAAACTATGTGTTTAATATGGTAGATAAATGCCAAAAAAACCATATTGCAACAAACCTTTATGAGTATATTTCTGGTTCAATAGCAAAACAACAATAAAATAAAGTTAAATAATTGGGAAAAAAAAGTTCAGATGAATTATTTGAAAAAGAAGGCACCTTGAAAACACACAAAAGGCCCAATATAGAACAAATGAATGGGTATAAGAACTGTTCTATACCCTTCATGCCCCAGGGAGGCAGAAAAACCTTGCTTGTGTAGGTTAATGTCTAACTTTCAACACATATATACACAGAGCTGTATCGTCAGTACAACTGCAGCCACAGGAGTAAAAACACAGCTTGCTCATTCAGTATTACAAGCTACAGAGGTGATCTGAGCTAAGGCAGTGACTTTGCATCCAGAGACACATGGCGGGGGACACAAAGGTACAAGGGGATGGAGAAACCAACTTGGCCGTCCTTGCACACAATCCCACAGAGACCCGAGTCTCATCCGTCTCTCCTTCTCCTGCATTTCTGCTCCCACTAATTTTTTTGTTCTTCCAGCTCTCTCCTCATCTCTGCCCTCCTCCTCTCCTGTCCCTTCCTCCCTCCCCACTTCTTGCAGTGCACTCCCAGGCACCTAACCTCTATTGTCTCACCCTCACGCGTGCTCTCGACCCCACTGGTGTCACTATTAGCAGCATCATACTAGGATCACATGGCTGCTGAGGTATGGAGGCTGAGTCAATGGAGCATGACACACAAAGACATCCCATCGCCACCGCTTCCTCCTACTCCCTTCTCTCAATAATTCTCCCTCCCGCCCTTTCCCATCCCTTCCTGATCATTACCTTGGAATACAGCCAGATTGGATTTAACCAGAGAGAGCGACTGTTTCTATCCTGAGCAAAAGCTCATGAAACTCAAAAGTAAAAAATAAATAGATGAACATAATGTATCCTGAGCCATCATTTTAAAAACAGAGGCAATATTATCAGTTAACAAAACCCCAGTTTGTCAGTTATGTGACCTGCTCTTTGTCCCAGTCTTGGCAGACTATTAGGCCTGGAGCAAGGAGTCAGAGAGGTGAGACAGGTGAGAGTAGGAGGCAGAGGTGGATCTATAACAGCTCTCCAAACTGAGTGCTGCTCCAGGAGAGGCAGCTATGGATTCAACCCATCCCTCTCTTTTCTCTTACCCTCTCCTTTTGTGTCCAAGTGTACAAGGCTGCATGTGTGAAGCGTGTTTGCGAGAGGCAAAGAGTGTATGTGTGTGTGCGTCTGCAGCCTGTGCATGTGATAAGCCTGTGGTAGTAGTGGTCCTGTGAGGGACCTAAGGCCCTGTTCTCCTGATTAGTCATTTATCAGGCCTGGCAGCCAAGACCCACCATAATCACTCTTCTCTTACCCCCTCCTCCTTTTTCTTTGCTGATCTCCCTCTATCCCTCCAGATCTCCCCTGTATCCACCCCTACAACAATGCCTTCCATCCCCCAACCAAAGTGTACATGGCGGTGCATGTACACATATATCCAACCTCTACCTGCCTCTATCCAAGCTGACCCATTCCACCAACCTCACCCTCTTCTCACTCCTTTCTGTCCTCTTGTCACAAGCTGCCTCTCCTTCATAAGACCAATCCAATTTCCCCTCTTGTCTCACTGCGTGTAGTGCATGAGCTAAAGAGCCAAGCTGCAGTTAAAGACAAAATTTCCAATTTGTCTGTAGGAATTTTGTGAGCTGGAGCTGCTTAACGTTGAGGAAAGAATAGAGGGGTACATGATGAGAGGAAGATGGGAGGGCATGTGTCTACCAGAGCGGCAGGAGGACCTCCCTATCAACCAGTGCCACACTCCCTCATCCTGCCATGTCAACAGACAGGGATTAGGGCACCGGATGCATTGAGGATGCCAAAATAAGCTAATGCAGTTAACCAGCAACGTCTTCTCAACCTGTCTTCCTTCTGCCTGGGAGAAATTGGAAAAGCTGTCTAACCAAAGAGAAGGAATGTAATCTGGACTATGCAGACCAGAGGATACGGCCACATGAAAGACTAGCCTTCCTGCTTCCCGTGCCTCTTTTCTCTTTCCTTAAACCTTCCTTACCATCATTCCTACTCGCTTTTTTCCTGTTTCGTTTAGAAAGTGAAGGATGTAGAAAGGGGGGGGGGGAACTGAAGACAGGGTTAAAAGACAGAAAATAAGGAAATTTCACAAAGCTGAGGATAAAAGGGGGTGTACAGATATTGAAACGAAAACAACGTAAGTGTACGTGTGTGTTATTGGAGTGCATGACAGCTGTTTGAACCCCCAGGGAGAAAACAGCTGGGGCTCAACTACGAACACACACTTCTTAACATATCCCACTTCATTTCTTCTTAACCATCTCCATATCCCTCCTTCCCCAGCCTCATCTTTTCCTCCCGCTTCTTCTCCTATCCATTTAATTTTGAATCTCCTCCGTCACTGGTCTTATATTTTTCATTTTTTTCCCTCTTTGTATCTATTTGTGTCTCACAAGCAGCCTATTATTATTTAGAAGACTTCTTTGTCTTTGTGTAAAACTGTGTGTAAAGCCAGTGAAATGCAGCAGAATGGTGTTGTATGCCTTCAATAATGTAAGAAAAACTCTTCAAGAATAACATTAACAAACAAGTCCTTGCTGACATCTTTTCCAGGTTAAAAAAATCATTTTGAGATCTTTATTAAATCTATATGTAAACAAAACTGGCATTGGATTAAGAGAATTTAAACAGAGGGTGTCACGCTCCAATTACAAACCAGGCTTTTAACCACACCTCTCCCCCGCTGACTGTGTCCCTTTATAGAGCAGTCTGTGTAATAGCAGCTCTCTTATAAAACACAGCGCCATGTCACACACACATTACTCAGCCCACCGCCCCTTTAAATGATCCAAAGATGTATGAGGCCATCTGTGGGCTGCAATTAAATACCAACCCCTTTAATTCAGCTGCATGCTACATTACCGCCCTCTGTCCAAAACCCTGTAGACCAGTCATACGACTGGGTAAAGTTACACAATAAACTACGCTGCACAAATTGTCAATATTAACATGTCATTTTGAGCTTCAAAGTCTTTTTTTTTCCTTGTAATTCATATGAATCTGAATTTTTTTCTTTTTTAAATATGTTTGATAGCAGCAGCAAATAGAGGAGAGGACATGAGGAACATGATGGGCAATGACTTGACAAAGACTCTTTGTATGCACTGCAAAGCAGAAGGCACCTTGTCTGAAGGGGTGATCGCAAATCCACATATTTAGTGAGTAACAGCCGCAAAACTGTAAAGTCAAAGTGAACAACGTTTGGTTCTGTGGGTGTGAGAGAACAGCTATCTGAAATCCTTTTGCTTATTATCAGTCTAGAGCAGGGGTAGGCAACTCCAGGCCTCGAGTGCCAGTGTCCTGCAGGTTTTAGATGTGTCCATGATCCATCACAGCTGATTTAAAGAGCTAAATGACTCCTCAGCATTTCTGAAGTTCTCCAGAGGCCTGGTAATGAACTAATCATTTGATTCAGGTGTGTTAACCCAGGGTGCGATCTAAAACCTGCAGGACACCGGCACTCGAGGCCTGGAGTTGCCTACCCCTGCTCTAGAGTGCATTTTGAAAAAGGACCATCACATGTTGACAAAAAATAAAACCATGAATCGGTGACTTTATTAAATCTGATGCAAAAGTGTGAAGCACAACAAATCCCACATCCAGTTTAAGCTGCAGTAGTAGTTCTGTAGGTGGTGCTTTCTGTGTTCTGCCAGTCTACAACAGTGCCAGAAGACCATTCTGCTCATTTTCAGAAAAAGTCAGCCAAGTTTAAATGACTAATCATTGCTGGTGTTTCCTACTACACATATGAGCGTGTTACCCATCAATCAGTTTTCTTCCAAAGCTTCTTCACTTCAGTCTTCCACATGCAATCAGTGAAGGAGGTTCATGAAATTAGTCTGCTGTTGAACACATGCTCCATGTTTCTTATTTCATATTACTCCTATCTGATTGCCTTTCATTGTCAGACCCATAAAAGTCTCCCTCTCCTCCTCCCGTATCTCATCTGGCTTGCTACAAATTTGAAAAGACCATTCCTCGACTATCTGGCTGTCTCTCCTTCATTTTTCTCTCTTTCTTCCTCACAATGTATTCCTCGGCTAAATTGTCTCTCACCGCATTGCCATTCCTCGTCCATTGAGTGCACTGGCCTTGTCTCTGAGCGCTAATTGTCTCATTCTGAGGACTTAAGGATGCTAGATGAGCGCTAGATGTGTTAAAGAGACGGACTGTAAAACCAGTGTGTGAATGGCAAATTACATCCTTGGCCTTTCTATGGTTGGCAAAGGCACTTAATAAGCTCTCAATGTGTTCAACAGCTAGGTGAATAGTTCACTGGCTTCACAGTTGAATTTGAATAGCTCTGAAAGATGCTGCACAGAGAGCACACTCCCGAATGTATGTTTGTGTGTAGGTGTGCGTGTGTAGTAAGGCGCTGTTTGTATTCTCGATGCAGTCGACCTCGCGTTCTTCTCAGTGACAGGATCGGGGTAGATCAGTGCTCACTTACAGAACAACTCACCTGAGGAAAAACTCCCCTCTCGGCACGTCGCCCTTTTCTCTTTCTGCCTTTCTCCTCCTTCGTTCTTTCTCGCCTTCTCTCTCTGACTCTTCTGTCTCTGACCCAGACAGAGATCCCCCCAAGCTACTGTACTCAGCTCTCCCTCTCCCCTTTCTTTCTCGGTTTTTCGTTCTCTAACCCTATCTGTCTCTTTTTATATCATGCTCTCTGTAAAGATACCCTGTGGGAGGGCAGTATGCAACAAACACAACCGCACACTCTGACTGTACACACTGACATGTATACGAGTGAGCACTCACACACAAACACTTGCTTGGACACATGCAGTATATGCATCACTTGTAACACTACTTTGCACCACACTTTTCACTTAGACCGGTGACAATAATAAAAGACTCTCTCACTCTTTCCCCCTTGTCCCTCCAACTACAAACGCACACGCCTGCGCACACACACAGACGAGAACGCCACCAAATGCTCTATTTTCTGCCGTTGTGTGGTGATTTATGAAAGGTGTTTCTCACAGCAGGCAGATCGTGCTGTTTGGAATGCTTTATTTCATAAATCTATTCTCCATTCTCCTCTCTCTGCATCCCCTCCTTTGCCTCGTCTCTCATATTTCCTCTTTTCTCCCCTGTGCAGGACTCCCTCGGTCTTTGTTGACACATACAGTATAGTGTATGTGTGTGATTGTATGTGTGTACAAGTGATTGTATGGATAGGGAGGGGAAAGAGAGACATAAGTAGGCTTTGTCTACAGTCGGGGTAATGATGCAGGAACAACCAAAGCCCCTGCAAAAACCCTGTTCTCCTGGGGTCTCCCTCTCTGCCTCTCGCTCGGGCTCTGACCTTACTCTCTCTCTCTTTGCTTTCTGACTCCCACACACACTCACGCATCCACACACATGCGGGTATGCCTGCCACAGAGCCAAGGAGCGTTAAGTTGTGTAAACAAAAGTGAGACATCACTGAGATCCAACTCCCCAGTGAAGCTGCAAATCTAGTAAACACAAACATTAATAACTTGACTTCATATAGCACCTTGATCACACACACACACACACACACACACACACACACACACACACACACACACACACACACACACACACACACACACGCAAAAAAGACAGGAATGGTTAAGAAGTTAAGAAAACAATAAAGGGGTTTTATGTGTGGGAAATAAGAAACATGTGAACACACAGAAAGTGAAGTGGTGTGTGTTAATCCTCCCAGGTCTAAGTTTTGTTTAAAAATGTCATCGTTTTTAGTGTGTAAGAATGTTTTTTTACCCCTTTAAATGAACTGTTCACTTATAATTCCTGCTTGCATTTAACTTGTGGGAAATGGTGTTACTGGAATAAAAAGCATTTAGAGAATGCAAACATCTTCTCTGTCTTTCTGGGCAGTATTTACATTTTAGGGAATCATATAGTTTTTTTCTATGTATTCTTAAACATACTTTAAGAAGTTTGTCACATGGTAAAAACAAGTGTAAAGTATGTTTTTTTTATTGTACCCTGTGTAAATCCATTTTAATATACTTAAATTATTTTTTTAATTTTTTAATTTATTCATTTCATTGTTTAGTAAATTTGTTAAGATTTTTAGTAGTAAATATCAAGTGAAAAACGTTTTCGATCACATGTTTATTTTGTTTTTCAAAAATATTATACTTCTTCAGAGACACTGTACACGTATTCAAATGATTACGTGTTTAAATGGTCATAACCTGTTACTGTAATTTAACATACTTCATCATTCCATCCCATCGTTTCCTTTATGTGTTATCAACACAAACAATAGAAGTAAAAAAACATTATCACCTTAACCTTTAGATCAATCAATTGACTGTGAAGGAGAGGTCAAAGGTCAACTGTGGCATGATGTTTTAAATCTTTATATAATTCTGTTATATGTTGACAATAAACACCACATTTCAAAGAAACCTACTTTCTAAGATATAAGACTGTTTTCTGTTAATATTTAACCAATAAATCTTTAAGTTGACCTTCAAGACAGATTATGAACAAAACCTTTTGAGCTACTGTGTTTGCAGACATAATAATGACACACACATGTTACCAAAAACAGAGTTTTCTTGGCGTGGGTAATGAATAATATGTCAGAGATGTTACTGGGGATTTATGCTTCAGCGAGAAATCTACACTGTGGCTATGTTGTACCTGCAAACCTCTTTGAAACCCTACGCTGCAAGTTACAGCATAACCTGACGCATATTCGGTTTGGCTCGTTCTTGCTTTTTATCAGTGAGAGAAACAATCATCATCTCAGTATAAGGAATAATAATCATAACATCAATAAAAGGACTCACAAATGTCAGCAGCAAATTCCTGGAGGGAGACTGCTGAAACTATCAGAATGGACATGAGGGAATGTGAAAAGAAGTAGAAAAACTGGAGAGAAAAATATGTCTGTGCCTGAATTAAAAATGACCATAACAAAGAGCGGGGACCCAGGAAGGAAAAAGCCCCATCATTTTTATTTATTTATGTTCCACATATAAATAGTGGGACATAATCACATGGCAATTAACACATAATGCACCAGCAAAAGCATAAATGCCGGCAACAGTGTCGGCCACTTAACTAAGTTACATCGTAAGTTCTACAAAGATTCTCGCAGAAGTCTAAATCAGGCCTAACTAACCTTACTCACTCAACCTATTCTCGAGGATATGTTCCAAAGCTAGGTTTACAGTGACAGTCAAAGAAAGTTTTCACAGGACTCTATGCAGCTTTATCAGCTCCCAGTATGGTTGTGGAGGGATTTTGCCCCACTCTTTGAGGTTTGTAGGCATTTGTTTTTGCACAGGTCTCTTAAGATCTCACCACAGTGTTTCAATCAGGTTGAGATATGGTCCTGACTGGCACATTGCAAAACCTTGATTTCTTGACTGTAAAATCAAAGGACCCTTCACCGCTGTGCTTGATACTTGATATGAGGTGATTGTGTGCTGTGTTTGGTTTTTCCCAGACATGGTGCTTTGTGTTTTGGCTAAACGTCTCCACTTTGTTCATCCTTCCAAATGACATCGTTCCAGAAGTCTTGTAGTTTGTAGTAACTTTGGACACCAAATCTGTGCTCCCATATTCTTTTAAGAGAGAAGTGGCTTTCTCCTGGCTACCCTTTCAAACATGCCATACTTGCCCAGTCTTTTTCTGACTTTACTGTCATGAAATAAAACATGAAAACTGAGATATGGAGTCTGAGATGTAGCTCTTTTTTCTAGGAATCATTCATTGGGGTGAAATTTCTGGAATGTCCCCTCCTAAAAAGACCGGCAGCTGTCTTGAATGTTTTTCACTTGTGAATAATCATTTTAACTTGAACTTCTGCCTTTATAGACTTGATCACACTTACTGATGATCAGTTAATCAAGTGCATTTGATTAGCAGCACCTCGCTGCTACTTACTATCTTCCTATGGAAGCAATAAAGGTATACTTGTGTTTTTTTTTTCCATTCTCGAACAGCCAAATTCATCATGTTTTTACTCATTTCACAAAATCACAAAATCTACTAAATACACAGAGAAATAAAGTAATAATCAGACTAACTAGCAAAAAGAAAGCAACATCAGACAGAGTATCCAAGACATGTATTGTTCCTCTCTATGTAAATCCACATACGTTTGTCTACATATTTCTGGTGCCTTTTTAAGAATGAGCACTTAGTGTATTATAAATAATGACCAAACTACTTAGATAGTTTTTATTTTGGTGTGCAGCTTGAGTCTGACACCAGTATTAATGGGTAATTTGTTTGTATTAGAGAAGTTAAGACAGTTAAGACTAAAACCTGTCCATCTATATGTGGGCACAGGGTTGTGAGTGCCTGTGGGTCATCAGACAGCAGCAATGGTAAACATTGGGGGAAACACTACTTAAAAGCACCACTCTACATCTGCTGCAGCAGAAATGTGTGAGAAGAAGAAGAAGAAAGAGGAGGAGAGGAAAGAAGAGAGAGAACGAGATGGGGGCCACAGAGTAGATAAGGCAGTCTTGTTCCTTATTTATGTCTTATTATAGCTACAGCGGGGCCAGGCCACAGACACAGTCACCGGGGACACAATGATGAACTACTCGACAAGACAGCCTGCTCACTCCTGGGAAGACACACTCCCTCTATTCCCCACTCCTCCACTCCTTTGCTTTCTTCTTTAACACTCCCTTCTCCTTCCCTCTCCTTCTCCTGCTTGTTTTTAACCCTTTTCCTGTGTTGCTTTCAACAACCTCATTCTGTCTCTGTCCCCACCCCGCCCCCGTCCACAACCCTTTCGACTACATCCTGAATTATCTCAGCTCGTCTTCTGCTTTCCCATCATCCAATTCCTGGAGCGCACGGAGCACAGAGGCTTGCACAGTAGTGTAAACAGGGAGTAACCCAAAGGTGCTGCAGTCGAGTGGAACAGCAGGCAGGTGAAATAATTAAGACATCCCTTTTCTCCCTCATGCGCACACAGAGTACCTCTTTCCTGCAACACTTCCTCTGTTGTTTCTAATCCTCTCTCCCTCCCTTTCTCTCTCTCGTGGGGTGACCTGCAGAGGTGGATGTGACTGAGCTCATTACCTGCCTTAATGAGAAGACAGCACCACAGAGACAGCAGCTGCAACTTACCTGAACGCTGCAGACACACGCTCACAGGAGAGTGCATGTTAATACCTGCTACTAACTACTGACACAAGCAAATACACTTGATAACGCCTGAGCGAGACAAAGACTCAAAGTGAGAGTTAGTGAGATGAAGGAGGGAAATGTGTACAGTCTCCAAGGCTTGCTGTTGATAATGCCTGACTCTCTGCTGTATCTTAGCTGTTGTTTTATAGAATTACCCTTGTACTAACATGCTCTTCCTGTGAGTAAAGCTCTTTTTTTTTTTTTTTTTGCCTGGTTCAGGAAAATTAATGTCTATGAGCGCAATACAATCCATCATAGGCTGAAAGCAGAGGTCATTCAGGAAATGATAGCAGGCAAGATAGGCTTCTCCTTCATGTACACACACATACACACAGTCGAAGAAAAAGAGTGTGTGTAAGGAGTAGAGAGAAGCACGGGGGGCATAGGATCCTTCAATGGCTAAACCTTTTTCCCATTTTACTCTTTGACTTTGCTAAGTTGCAGAAAGTAAGAAAGGTGTGTACTCAAGGATGAAGATTCTGGGTATTGTTTAAATGTTTTTGCTAGTGTCGTTACAACACTGGTATTTTGGTACCAACACAAAACAGCCCGTGTTTGATGTGTCAACCTCTAATAGCACATGCCTGCTTCTCACCCAGCATGTCATGTCTTTAGAAAAGTTTGCTTCAATCACACTCGCTTTGAGCCCAGCATCTCGGGCAGTATACCATCACTTCCCCTTCTTCTGTTGGTATGACAGTTTAAAAGTCCAAACGGTCCGTGACAATGGTGGCATTTAATTTCAAAGCATCATGTGGAGTTTCTGGACACCAGTAACATTACTAGAGTTCCAAAAGCAGTTCCACATGGGAGCTGCCACCCAGATTTGTTAAGCTTCATGGCCAGTGAATCCCTTGCTTGAACCTTGAATTCGTGTTGTCTATTAAGGCTCTTCCCCTTTCATCACTGGTGCTATAGATGATGATTTACACAAGAATGTAACACCTGAGTGACGCTGTTGAAGACAAACTAAGTAAGTCGCCTGAAATGCTCCAAAGTCGTCAAAACAAAAAAAAACAGAAAATTTGAAGTTAATATCAGTGAGTTCAAAATTTAACAATCATCTATAACATTAAACTCCTAAGACCCGAACTCTTTCATGGCATGAATTTTTAATTTCTCTTTGCTATTTGGGCTGATTGGGACCTGATGAATGTAAAAACAAAGAATTACCAGATTTTTCTTTTTTTACTTGATTTTTGTTTCTGAGAAAAATTAGAGCCACATATGAGGACATTCGTTTTACATTTTGATAGAACAGTGGCAATACAATGTCCTTGTAAGTGGATATCAGGTTCTTTATAGAGCAATATTTTGTATTTTGGTCTAAACAACCAAAAATGTGATGTCCACACATGTGGACGCCAGGTCCTAGGAGGTTTATGTAAGCGCATGAGTGCTTGACGTCAGTCTGCAAAATTCTGTTTAGAAAACAGTGAACGTCAAATATCAGCAAGTTATTTAACTGATATTCTGAATAATACAGCAAGAAGGGTTTGAATCCACCATCTGGCTTGTGTCCTTTCTGTGTCGAATTGCAGGTTTGCCCTGTGTCTGCGTACATTACCTTAATTGGGGTTAGTTTAACTAGTGAATCTAAATTGCCCATAGGTGTGAATGTGAGTGCGAATGGATGTCTGTCTCCCTGTGTTGGCACACACAGACACACTGCCGACCTGTCCATGGTGTACCTCACCTCTCACCCAACGGCAGCTGGAATAGAATCCAGCACCCCGATGACCCTGAATTAGCTCAGAGGAAGAAGATGGTTCGATGGATGAGTGCATGGATGGATGGAGGTGGCTCTATGCCAAAACATTGGCATACTGAACACCAAGTTGCTCTCTGATGCATTCATTGGAGTATGAATTTGTGTGAATCTTAGAAAGCACTTAGGCCTAGAAAAAAGTGCTTGTATGAATAGCCGTGAATTGTTGTAGGGGCTCTAGAAAGCAGCGGTCGCCAACCCCCGGGCCACGGACTGGTACCGGTCCGCGAGTCGTTTGGTACCGGGTCGCAAGTAGATAATCCAGGTGGTCGAGAGTTGAGGCCCGGGTGTGAAATTCATGGTTTTCGGTGTTTTTATTGGTTTTTAGCATTTTTTTTAACCGTTTTAATGGTAAACCAATTTCCCCGGGTCTTTTCCTGTGTGTTATGAATGAATCTTCTTTTTTTTTGGTACCGGTACTGTTTTGTTTTTTTGTTGTATTTATCCAAGACACCTTAAAGGCTGCTCTGTGAAAATATTGTCGGACATAAACCGGTCCGTGGTGCAAAAAAAAGGTTGGGGACCGCTGCTATAAAGCACTCTGAGTACTCCAGTAGAGTAGAAAAGCGCTACATAGTAACCAGCTGATGTACCATGGATATATATGGTTTTACTATACTGTGTTTCCCTCATTCTCAGCAGCTGTTTTCCTTCACACGACAGGGTTAATTAGTGTGACAATCCCGTGATAACTGATAAAAAGCATCAACCTTTCAGTTACACTTTTTCTTACACACACTTACAATTTGTTACCACTTCAAGCAAATCAAAACAATAGAGTGGCACATTCACTATCTACCAAACAACTACTTAAAAAGATTTTAAACTGGATCATTTCAAAGCCCATTAATGACCACATGGGAGAAACACTGACCTGTTTTACTGTCAGGTGCAAATGAACACACATGAGCACACAAATGACAACTGACACGACAGGAAATATTCCAATACTCAAAATCTTTTCAATTTCCTTCCTTTTATTAAGGAGGAAATCCTCGTAATTCATTCTTCTAGTCTGCGTACCTTTGTGAAGATATTAATTTGACTCCCAGCCACACATGTGACATTGTTTTTGAATGCATTTCCATGTTAGCTGGTACAACACGTGTATATAATTGTAATAAGTGCTGTAATAAAGTTCCAAAGCTTTTTCTCTTACAGAGAATCAAGGGGTCAAGGTCGCACATATTCAAGCACACACCCACACACACAATACCAGCACGACGCCCTTTTCATTCTTGCTCACTTGTGAAGTTGTTTACAGATTAATCACATGCATTAATTATTGACAGTAACTTCATTGTGAAAAGCAAACATCAGTCACCCTCACCCTGTTTGAAATCATTTATACCTTCCCTATACAGATAATCATATGGTTATTGATTACAATATTTAGAGCACAAGGGCATATTGATAGCATATACGTGCGCACAGCCTTACATTCAAGATGAGCTCGAGGATCAAGAAAGGAAGGAACTGAAATCCATCTAAAAGCAAACATCTGAGCATCTACGAAGCACATAAATCCCTGTGTGCGTGTTTTTTGCAAAGAGAAACTGAAGAAGAAGAGAGACGACGACATGGTTAAAAAGTACATGTTGATATAAAAAGATAGAGACAGACCGAGACAGCTTAGACTTGTCCTGAAAGTCGACAGGTGAAGGCCTCAGTGTCTTTTTCCTGCTCTCTCTTACCCTCTGTCCCTCACTCACTTTCAGAGATGGAGAGAGGGGGCTTTATCTCTCTGACAGAGTGAAGGATGTGTGGTCAGGTTCTACTCTGATGCTCCTGTCCTTTTAGTAAATCAGCCTTCACTTTTGTCACCTGGCCAACCTACGGTCACACATGACAGATGTCACCCTTACATGATGTCAAAACCCCAACCCCCACCACCCACACCCGCAGACACAAATCCCAGATTCAGATCAGACCCTTACTTAAGCGAATGACATGATGGCAGATGAACCTAAGTGACCAAGTGAAAAACCACAGAAAAAAACATGAACGTTAGGAGAAAAGAGAACAGCAGCCGATCATTTACACTTAAAAATGTATTTCTGGGTTTGTTAATACTTTCCATTTAACCGTAACAGAAGGTGGAGTCAGCACCAGAAGCTATGAATAAAAACACCACCTGGATGGTCTACTGTACTCACAGTTTTCCTGCTCATATCTGTGTAAAAACCAAGTAATCACCCGAAACCCTTTTTTGTTTTAGCTTAAAAAAAAAAAATCAAATAAACTGAAAAGTTAATAAATGAAACACAATAATTTAGGGATTATTTTGAGCTTTAACCTGGGATAACAAAACCTCTGCAAGTGTCCCCCCAGACATCAGTAAACTATCCATGCTGCAGATAATCACAAAGGTGGGAGGAGGTAGAGGGATCAATACGAAACCTCCCACAAGATCTACAGCCTTCTGATCGATTTCTCATTCTGATCAACCTCTCTGAGATCAACCGCACTTCCTGTTTTGATGGTAGTGCAGTTTGAAGAGAGGTAAGGTGAGGAAGGAGTAATAATGACTTCCTCTTGCTGCTTTATGACATCATCTGTCATTACACCATCACCAGTGTGGCAAGTGAATCCTGGTCTTTCTCTTCGGCATATTACTGTTACTGTGAAAAATATACATGAACTTGAAGAATTTGTGCAGTTAAGAATATTTTAGGATTAACGTGTGCGTATATGTGAGACTGGTTCTGGTCTTGAATGTGTTCAAAGTGGGAGGTTAACCCTTTTTGATCAGGGGCTCTTTAAAAGAGACTGTAACTCGTGATAGAGAGAAAATTGAAACAGTCTGAGAAAGAAGAGAAGACGAGCTTTATGGGCATATTTGGTGTATTATGGTAGAACAAACTATTCATGAGGTACTGCTGTCAGAACACAAACAGAAAAATCTGCTTTGCCGTTACCATAACTCCTCAACCATTTTGGACCAGAGAGAAAATTCAATTTTTTTGGGCATTATCTTTCCTATTTTCCTATATACACTCTGTATCTGTGTTTCTAATGTGAGAGGTAAAGATGTGCGAGCTGTTTAAACACATTAAACTATCCTAAAAGATCAAATATATAATTTTATAAGCTCATTCTTAAAGTATTTAGCTGCGCATGAATATGTGTTAATTTCACCAGATGAACAAAAACTTGGAAAACATGTACAAGCATTAAAAAGCCAGCAAAAGACAAGCAATTCCAATTTTTATAAAATGATAATGGACGTAAAATCAATAAATCGTGACCAATCAAATTAGCTATTTGCAGTTTGCTTTCTAAACTCCACGCTAACCTGTAGTAGAATTTTAACTGAAACAAGTGAAAGATATTAAATAAAAGGTCATTACTGTTCCTATTTTAAAAACGGCAACCGGTACAACAGGGTGGAACCAGTTACCAATCTTACTTTTCTCATATGCATCATGCACGACGCAGTTTTATATACATCCCAGCCATCTCCCCCTCCTTTTCCCCTGGGCTCTCCTCTGTGATTGGAATGAAAGGTAATGGTCCTGAAAGAGGAAGAAAGGAGACTTTCCTCCACTCTTATCTCTTAACACCAACAGTCGGTGGAGCAAACTCACACACAGGCAGTCACAGAGGCATCCCTGTGTGCGCGCACACACATACACAAACCATGTATCCACTGCAGGATGATGGTAGAAATAACATTGGTTTAATCGTGAAGCACATCAAAGGCAAAATACATCTCGCATGAGGCATCTCAGAGGATGAAAGAGTATAGTAATAGTAACAGTTTTGTCTCTTTGAGAGAATATACACGCACAAAAAAATCCGGAAAGATGTAATGCTAAACAGATACAAAGTAATTTAATAGGGATTTTAAAATATTCATAAATATTGAATTAATCATTTATAATAGATCTTAAATTAACTGCCGTCCTTGAAGTATTAGATGTGAGGAGAGAAGCAAGAGAGAGAGTCTGCGATACAGAAAGAGAACGATAAAGAATGAGCCCTCTAGACATTTTTCCTTCCCTGTGCCAACATCTCCTCAGTCTGATGAATGAATATTCATGTTTGATCCAGACACTACTGCTCAACAAAGGCTGGGAAAACCCTGAAACAGATATCGCTCTACTTTTGATGTAGCAACCCACTCAGAGAGGCTCCCTACTGATGAGTGGAGATCAGGCCAATAATTACCTAACATCTGTGTGTACTGTGTGTATGATGATGGTATCAGTAATGATAAACGCAGGTATATGTGGGAAACACATTATGCTTCATGGCATCTGGTGTTCCTCTGTGCATGTTTTTGTGTGTGGGAATCAGTGCGGGGATAGTCTGCAGAGTTAAGGACAGTGTAGGCTGCTCTGATCACATCCTCACTGCTGTTTCCCGCTGACGCAGCATCCTGATACTGGAATCTAGCTGGTGACCTGAAACTATTCACTTACTTCCCCTGAAATCCCCCTGCATTAGGGGAACATGTGCACGAGTGTGTGTTTGTGTGTGTGAGAATAAGGGCTGAGTTGGCGTTCTGCGAGTCTCTCAGAGATAGCAGTGTCTTACAGTAGATTACAGTGGATCCAATCCATACGCCAGCTAGGCTCAACTGGACCAGCTCTCTATTCCCGTCTATCCCACAGCATAAGACGGATAATAACGCGGAAAAAACGCACACCACAAATACAGGCGCGGATGCTCCAAAATAAGGATGCCAATATAGGGTGAACTCGCTAACAAGTAGCGTTGGAGCAATGCTGTGGCAGTGTGTAACGGCAGATGAATATTAGATCAGTTGTCAGTGTTGTGGCTGTCAGTCTAAATGTGTACTGCATTCATCACCGGTACGTGGAGGTAGAATCCTTCATCTCACACGCATAAAGATGTCGCACACCTCTCTTCCTCACACTACAAAGACATGAATTGCATTCCTACAGAAGGCTGTTCACTACTGGCAGTAATATACAGATCAGCTGTTGTGGTCAAGCATGCATTATGAGTTACAGGGGAAAAGTTGTGATTTGGTTTGTCAGTTGCTTAATTTGTGCATTTTTTATTTTTTAGTTAAAGTATTTAAAAGTACAAGTAAAATCAATTTTTTTTTCTTTTGGTCTGACTTTTCTTACTCAGCTGCCTGTTACTCTTTTTTCTTTCCTCAGCTTCACCGGCCTCGTGTGTCACACCTTTATCCTGACAAGAACAAGAAAGGAAAGGCAGCTTTCAAGATTTTAGGTAATTGTTACAGATTTATTTTTGTTTCTGCAAGTAAGCAAACGGAAGAGAAACTCTGATGTCTTATTCCTTGACAAATGTGAGGCGTGTGGCCAAGACAGGAGAGGAGAGGTGAAGCTCAAGAGCTCAAGTTTGTTTTAGATATACATCCAGTTCATCTGAGAGTGTGAAAAAAAACAGAGTGAGGAAAGAGGGGTGAGGGCAGAGGGGTTAATAAGACAGTGGGAATAATACAGTGTGGTGTGTCACCGGCTTCTAGCCCTCTGAAAGAGCAGGACGGACACACACACACACAGCAGGAGAGAAGGACACAGACTGCTCAGTATGCAGCCCTGACATTGTCCACATCTGATACGGGACATTAGCCCCTAACTCCCTCCATACACCACTGCCCTTCACTTTATATTACTTTATGTTAATAGAAAAATATTACATACAACATCATTTGTCTTTGTTACCACGGCACCCCACAACTGATTTAAATGCATGTGTTTACCTCCACAGACAGGTGAAGACAGGGGGAAGGGTGGGTGACTGACTGTGAGTGCCGATGTGTGTGTGTGTGTGTGTGTGTGTGTATCTCAATGCATAAGGTAATGTACGTGCGTGTGTGTTTGTAATAGGGGAGGGTATAAATGCACGCATCTCGTTCAGATTTATCGATCTCACCCCCTCTCACAAGGGCCAATGCTGTAACCTATATATGGGTACAGACAAGTGTGTTGCTGTAAATATGAGTGTTGAGAGCAGGACCCTGACATCAACCTGCCATCACCCACAATTCTGGTTCTCTACTGACCACTGGTTCAACTCTGAGGCAAAGAAAGCTGCAAAAATAATACAATTTCAAAGACTCACATCATACACTTTTACCTGTAAAGCTAGACAGGATTTTTTAAAATAGCTTATTTTAGAAGTTTTTGCATGTATATTACCATTCTACACACAAAAGAAAATGTAAAAGTCCCAGTCTGATCTCTTGCAAAAAAGCATTTGTAGTTTCACCACAGACCTTCAAATTATGCAGAGAGTACACAGAGTCAGGGGCTTAGCCAGGAGGATGTGTGTGAATTGTTTTGCATTGTGAATTTATTCCTCACATAAATACAACAGTTACCCGTTAACTACTCTACTTGCCAGATATGGGTCACTGCGTGGCCTCCGCATCCTGTTCTGGGATGAAGCGGACAGCAGAAGGAAGGAAAAACAGCCAACAAGTGCTCAGCATATTGTGGGAACAGATAACATGATGGGGATTAGACATCTGACAGACAAGTCGATGTCATAGTGCCTGACACCACAACATCTCACCCCAGATGTCCTGTCTGACCTGATGGGCTGACCTTGATGATGCTCAGAGGTCACCTAAAACTGCCGCTTTGTGTGTGTGTGTGAGTGTGCGTGCGTGCGTGCGTGCGTGCGTCTGTGTGTGCGTTTGGACTATTTGTCATTACCACATTCTCTGTGGGCTATCATCAGTGTTCCCATGAATCCATAAGTCAATGGATCAATGTTGGGTTGAAACTAAGGCTGAAAGCTCTCAGCTATATCGACCTGTCATTTAAAACCCCAATGATCACTTGGACTTTAATGTAAATGCCACCTTAACATCAGTCAAACTAACAATTTACATATATGGTGTCTATCCACGTACATTAAAGGAGGGGGAATCTTCTGCCACGGATGGAGATGAAGGTTATTATTATTTTGACCTTTGTTTTAGTGGCTGCTTGGTTTGCAGGCGCAAGGACTTGGACTTTATACAAGAGCTATAACATGCATAACATATAGTACGGCACGGATATGGCTCTCACACGTTGGTACATTGTCATGCATGTAAATGGTATGGTATCAACAGAGTGCAAAGGCCTTCTACTATAAACAACCCTGCACTTTGTCATCTCTGGGGTGTCAAAGCTCATTCGTTACAATGTTAAAAGACCCCCATAACTCTAACACCCGATGCAAATGCTGCAGCACACTAATATGTACATGAGCGTGGGCTTGCATGTGCTGTGCATGTATGCTCTATGTGTTTGTGTGTGTTATAGTATATATTGCTCAATCCCTTTAGTGCTGATTATGAAGGTGCAGATTGATAGTTGGTCTTGACATGGTGTTCAATCATATTGGCATTCCAAAGCAAAGAAAAATGGCAGTTGCTTTGAATTAGCAGTGACTTCATGTAGGGTCATTCATTAACAGCGGTTCTGGAAATGAAAAGAGGCACAAGGAATTGGAAAGTGTTTGAGAAAATAACCCATCCCTAATCCTGTCATTGGATTCTAACCAAGGAAATATAATCAAGTAGACACTGTGAGTCTTTTTCAAAAGTGGCACAATATTAGTCGTACAACACTTGGGGCCTTTCACAACCTGCTGGGCATGTCCCCACTAATATGGGCTTCTGCAAGTGCTTGCTACTCACATGGAAACAGAAGGAATCCAAGTCTCCCACACCGCTACGCACAAATAATAAATGAAACAGGAAGAAGGCAGAGACGATGAGATGGTGGGAGAAAAGTATAAGAGCTTATACTCATTACAATCAATTAGGGTCAAGTTGGGAGCAAAGTCAGGTGGTGAGCGGGGGAAAAGGAGCCAGAGGAAGGACAAGGGTAGCGGGTGGCATCATGGCAAATATGGAAAGAGGGCCAATTAAATCAAAAGCAAAGGGAAGTATGAATAATTTAGCTGTTAAACACACATGGGGAGATACACGCAGTATGTACGTAAAAGCAAAAATGCTTTAAATATAGTGTCAAGCTCAGTGTTATCCTATTTGGGCTACTTATTATCTCAGACATTAACTCAAGATAATAACTAAACAATAATGAAGAAGCAGCCTACATGAAACTATCTTTAAGCCTCCCGTATGAACGCCATGAGCTCTGCAGCCTTCCTATCACACACTTATAGGAGTTTACATATTATGAGAATTTCATAATCAAGATAGGAACCATTTTATTAGATTAAGGACGAGAGAGGAATCTCACCATCTTTAGCAACTGAGCTAGATTTCCAATTACCTGGATTAAATGACTTGGACAAGAGTTTAAGATGGAGCTCCTCTAATGGCTGCTAGATTCAAAACAAAACTTCAATTAGCAACCTTTTTACCGTCTCACAAATGTTTTCCACTAAAAGTAAGCAGGCTTTCCTTCAGAAGATTGATCAGTCTGTCTACTTTCCACAGAGGTTTTCTGGCATGCATGCTTTGACTAAATACAGCATATAATGTGCTCTCAGCTGCCACATTATACCAGCTACCCGAGCTCCTCAATAAGTTTGTGGACTCTACACAATGCATGGTTTCCATGAAAGATTAAGAAGCTTAATATTGAATTTGACAAAACTATATATAGGTTAGAGAAATCTGCCAAACAATTACGCAGTCATCTTACTTTATAATATCTAATATCTCTCATTATTAACTTTGCTAATAACCGAAGTGATGACATTCAAATGCCATCACAACAGCAGAACAGACTGCATGCCTGAAAGACTCATGATGCCGATTTGTTTAGAGAGTGCTCAAGCATATTTGCCTTGCCTCCAATTTATAATGCAGGCTTTGTGCTTAAACCTTCTAAGGCCCAAATCCAGCTGATACTAACTGATGATATCAAGGATATTTTCTCAGACTTTAGAAAGCTCCATCAAGAAGACATTGACCAACTGCTTTCTTAGGGTCAGCAGTACTCCTTGAGATTAATAGCTGAACTTTAATCAGTGGAGTGACTCTAAACAAATGATAATAGTGCCTAGTTTTAAAGTCTTGGCTTTCTTCCGGTAGTGGCTTTAAAGATGATTTTGTACTATCTGTAAGTCCAACTCGGATATGATCTGAACTTTCGGCACCAAGTTTCACAGAGCAGTCAGATTGTTAGAAAACACAAGGTGCAGCCAAATCGACGGCTCGAAAAGCTGTTAGAGGAATAACCCCGAGTGTGAAAACCCGGTGACTTAAAGAAAACAGGACACGTAACCCCTAAATAAATAAGCACTCACCCACATGCACCTCTTTCCCTCTCCCACGCTTACTTGCACACACTGACAAACACACCCACATAGAGTGCAGGACTATGTGTGTTTGAGTCATCTAAGTGAGATAATCCAGTTTTCCGGATGAATTCGCCTTTGTGTCCCGAGGGCAGAGATTAAGATAAAGATATTAAACAAACAAGAAGCCCTACTCTTCCCTCTTCCCCCAGCTGCCCATTTCTCCCTCCGTATCAGCCGCTGCCCTCCTATAGCACATCCTCCCCTTGTGGCCAGGCTTGTTGCTTCACTTTTCCACTACACTGAGGCTCAGTGAGGCCAGTATGTCTGACACTATTTGTTCCAGAGCAGTGCAGGTCCATACCAGTAAATCGGTTAGGTAGGGAGAGAGGGAGGAGAGCTCCTGCTTCCTTCATTTGCTCTGCTTTTGAAACAGCAGTGACTTCATTTTGGAAGAATTTCTTAAAAACATGTTAAAGGCATTTTCAGCAGCACAACAGCTATGATTGTGAGAGGGAGAGGGACAGACTAGCTGTCTCCATCTGTTGTCTTAAAGGCTACGTGGCCCCATCCCGACAATAGCAAGGAGCAGATATTTTGAGCACTGTGAACAAACAGAAACTGAGAAAGACATTAAGTGAGCACAGACTGAGCGGCTACAGCTCGCTCATTTATAAAAGTCATCACTGTAAATGGAAACAACTGTTAATATAACTGTTATACTGCCCGCAGTGCAACCGTGGCAAAAAGTATGTTTAAAAGTTAAAATAAAAGATATTTCTTTAATGGTTCTCAATTTAAATTAGGATTAAATTACAGCTTATCACTGGTCAACATTTGGATTTTTCTTCAGTTATAGTGTACCATGATTTGCATTGTTTCAGATCAACAAGAACTTCATGCAAATAGACAAAAACTAAAACAGGCAATATTCTGACATGAGAACGCAGAGGATCATGACAATGTACCAATGCTTATTTTCTAAAAGCATTACTGAATTAAGGACTTACTTCTGGAGACTGTTGAACTAGCTGGAGTACTAATTAAAGCTTACTTTTTCACCACAGACATCCCTAAATATATAAATATATCCTAAATGGAGTGTGTGACTAAATAGAGGTGTAAGCTCATTCCTTCATATTTTGCTTTTTTTTTTTTGCCAGAGCTTCTTGTAATTCCTAGGTGGTCTTAAGCAGTAATTCTCCAGGGTTTCTATAGGGGTTTTTTTTTTTGGATACTTTTTTCTGCATCGGCTTCTCCTGTTTGCAGAAACCTCATCCAAAATAGTCAAGTGGAAGGGTGGCTGTCAAGAAGCCTTCCTTAAGAAAGGGAAACAGAAAATGTTGAGGTATGACAAATTACACAAGGCCTGGAGTGAAAATCAGTGGCAACAGGTCTTACAGAGTGATGAATCCAAATTTGAAGTTTTGGGTTCAAGTTGGCGAGAAGAGAAGTACGGTGAGGCACAGCATAGAAGTTGCAGTTCAGCCAGTGGGGTTTGGGATCTTGTCAAAACTGACTGAATCATGAACGCAGAAGTACTGTCGGATTTTGATCCAACACGCAATACCATCTGGAAAGCATCTGACTGACAATGGCTTCATTTTTCAGTATGACAATAATTCCAGACACACTGCCAGTGCAGTAAAAGCATAACTGGATAGAAAAACACACAATGGATCACTATCAGTCATAGATTAGGCTCCCCAGGGTCCGGGCCTCTACATTATTGAAGCAGTGTGGAAATATGATGATCGAGAAGGGAACAAACGGCAGCTAATATCCAAAGAAGCGCTTCAAGAAACCTGGAGAACTGTTCCTGAAGACTAGGTAAAGAAAATGAGAAGCTTGTGTAAGAGTGCAGAGTACTTTATATATGAAAATGTAAGCGCTGTAAAACATGCACCGAATTGTTGGTTTTAACAATAGAGCAAATGTGAATTAAAATTTGGGCTCTGGGTCAGACTTTGAATTGTTGAATTCCTTGAGAGAGAGAAAAGGAGTTCTGCCTTATTGCACTCATGTGTAGGAGGCAAGAGGGGAGAAAGAGAGAGATGGGGTTT
Source organism: Haplochromis burtoni (assembly GCF_018398535.1). NCBI lineage: Eukaryota > Metazoa > Chordata > Actinopteri > Cichliformes > Cichlidae > Haplochromis > Haplochromis burtoni. Next base: position 607,626 of record NW_024582540.1, read on the forward strand.
GAGGGGAGAAAGTCTTTGCTGAAAATCTCTCTCCCTCCCTTCTCTTTTCTCTCTCCACAGGAAGACATCAAACAAACACACCTGCTCCCCAGACCAATCCCCTCAGCACTGCCCCAACTTTCCCTGCCTCCGCCATACACTCACATGCTCCCATTCCTCATTACACACAAACACACACAAAACACATAAATGCACACACACTCACACATGCGCACACGCGGTCCCATTCCTCATTACACACAGCGAGAGCAGAGCAGTGAGAGATCGTGGAGAGTGAACAGGAGCGGTGCTTTGGTGTAATGGGAGGAAATGTTGGTGTTTCATCTGGAATTGATGAAGTCTTGTTTCAGCGGCTCTCCCCGGAGCAGGGCCGCTGTGCGCTGGCTGTGTAAATGAAAGGAGCAACTGAGACTGGACCAGAGGAGCAGAGAGCCAGTCAATAGAGCTACTGGAGAGTCATACTGAGACACAGCTTTAGGAATAGGTGAGGGCTGTTTCTCACACACACACTCACACACATACACAAAACCCACTGGTATTAGTAACTTACTAGCAGGACTGATAGAGCAGCTGTTACGTTTAAAAAGAAAAAGGATGAAAAAGGTAAAAAAAAGAAATGCTGCCGCTTTAATTTATTAGGAGTACCGTTTATAAGCGAGGGGCTTGCTCTCTAACAGAATCTGATTTTATTACTCTACCAAACATTATCTTAAAAACATAAACCCTGAGGCTACAATAAAAAACAATACAGTTAATGATAAAACAGAAAACAGAGAAACAGGGCGATGAAGTCCAAAAAAGTTTCAGTATACAGTCCGCCTATTCACGGTTCAGTGTTCGCCGATTTTTCTGAGGAACGTAACTCCAAATCATTACTTGACTATTTGCATATTTTTTTAAAGAGCATATCTAAAATATTGGCTAATTATTTTCATTGGGATGATAATTTAAGGTACACTTGGTGTTTGAACTATTAAAATAGGCAGCTATAAGCGTTTTTAGAGGGGTCTGAAGTATTTGCGGATTTCAGCTATTCGCCAAAGACTTCATATAAATATTTTTATTATAGTGTATATAGTTTTATATATTCTTAATTGTTTTAAATGCAGGATTTAGATTTGAAAGAAATTTGAGGGTTTGGGAGGCTCGTCATCTAATTATTTACAAAAATGAGAAACATTACCCAAAGTGACCTGATTTTTCCCCTTTGTAAATTTTTTATAGTCTTGTCTGAAGAAACGGTTAATCAAACGAAACAAAAAGTGGTCAGTAAAGCATGAGCAAAAGAAAACTGGCGGATGAGCACGTATTTCGCATGATGTAAGAGCTCTTAGATCCAATAAAGCCGATGTAGAGGCTGATGTAAATGCTTGTTCCAATAAAACCTTAGTGTTAGGGGGTGTGAAGAAGTAGATTTAAGTGCTCGTTATAATCAGGATCAACTTGGTGTGCCTGTACTCTCCAGTCAGAGAGCGTTGTCTCAGGTTAAGCAGACAGAGATGAAAGGAGGAGGCGGAGGTCACCTCTACAGACAGACTGTAATCTAGAATATTAAGTACAGCATAGACAGAACATACAGGCGCATGTTTCACTGTGACAACCATGTAAAATCCTGTTTATCTTAAATTTAATGCGTTTAACCAACTAGGTAAAGGGTTTTTGCACTTTTCTGGTTTAAGAAGACAACAAAATGGTTTACAATGAAAGACTGAAGAACCACAGAAACACAAACAGCATCTTCTGCCAGACTGCTAAAAAATACTTTGCAGAAAGGGTCAAACAACTTGACAGAGAACTTCTTAAGGTACCGCAGCAGCCATAAAGCTCCCCAGATTCGAATCTGATCAAGCATCAATGGGATATAATGAAACAAGCCCAATCCACTGAGGCCCCAACTTGTAACACAAAGGAATCCAGAAAGAATCATGGCCAACACAGAGACATCACAGGACACCCCGAGATGTTTGGTATCCATAACCTGACAGGTCAGAGCTGTTCTGGCAACGAGACGAGGGCCGACACATTGTTAGGCAGTTAATGTGGAGGTTAATCAGTTTAGAAAAACAGTATCAAATAAATGAAAAGTTGCAAGTACGTATGTATTTCCCCACAGCTACCTTCATTAGGTGCACTTGTTCAGCAGCTGGTTAATGCAAATATCTAATTAGCCAATCACATGGCAGCAAATCGATGCATTTAGGCAAGTAGACAACGGTAACTCAAATAACCACTCGTCACAAGCAAGAGAATCTTGGTTGAACCTCGAAGCAGAAGACCACACCAGATTTCATTCTGGTCAACTAAGAACAGGAAATCAAGGCTATAATTAACACCAGATCAATAAAATTGTATAATAGAAAACTAGAAAGATGCTGCCTGATCTGATGAGTCTCAATTTGTGTTATAACCTATAGATGGTAAGGTCAGAATTTTGTGTTTTACCACCACCGCCTACCTGATTATTGATGCTGACCATGTCATCTCCATCCCTTTATGACCACAGCGTACCTGATGGCTACATCCACCATCCAAAAAGCTCAAATCATCTCAAAGTAGTTTTTTGAGCATGACATTAAGTTCACTGTACTCCAGTGACCTGCACCATCGTTGGAGAACTGTGAACCCAATCCAGCAGAGCACCTTAGGTAATTGGTGAAACAGGAGATTCAAATCATAAATGTGCCGCTGACAAATCGGCATATCAATATAGACTAATATCTCTAAGGAACGTTTCCAGCACCTCTCTGAATCTCTGACATGAACAATTAAAGCAGTTCTGACAGCAAAAGGAGCTCCAACCTGATAATGGTAACATGTAACTAATGAAGTTGAACTTGAATTAATAATAGAGCATTAAGTTGCAGCTTAATCAAGCAGAAAGCTTGTCTGCATAAAATGAAGCTATTCAGAGAAGAGAACAGCATTTGATAGAGGATAACTCATTAAATTAAATAGCAGTTCAATGCTGTTCTCACACATGGTCTCATTCTGGATTATTATGAAGTCTGCTAAAACGTTAACACATACAAACCCATGATTCCTCATTCATGACTCATGACATTCAAGTCACCAAAAAAGGAAAAGCGCATCAGTCTCTACACTGATCACATGGCAGATGTACAGTAACAGGACCATCTCAGTCTGACTGGGCTAAGAGAGACGAGATTAATTAACATTTTTATGTAAATGAGACGTTTGTGTCTAATTATTTCTGTTATTCCAGCAGCAGCAGGCTTTGATGTGCCAGCGGTGGATTTAAATAGAGGGAGATTTCCATCACATCCTCCCTCTGCGTCAGAGCCAGGCAGGAGACAGACACAGCAGAGATAACACACTCCTCTGGGACACAAACACACACATTCACACTGTTATTTTACCTCAGAGGAAAAGTCCTTTTTGCCGCTGCTCACACTGACGGCGTCACGTGTTCGCAAACTCACACTTGCCCCTCCCGCTCCTCCCAGTTGAGGCAGTCAAGTGAAGATGAGCAACGCTTAATTGGCAGAGCGTTCATTAGTGTGTTATCTATCTGAGGGAGAGAGCCTCCATGGCCTGTTTGGTGCTAGTTTATGCGCTGATATTAAAGGATGTTAAAGTACATAAAGGGGATAAACTTTAACAACCTGAACTCACAGCTGGAAATATGGTGTCGTAAAGGGCCGAAGTACACGCTGCTCAAAATGCACCGCCAGGTCAAAGAGTCTCCGGTAACTCTGGAATATCTGTGAGAAACGGGTCTGCTTTATGTCGACAGCGTTCATAAAAACAACAAAGATCTTATAACACAAGAACAAAATGTTACCATAGTCGCCAACATTTTGGTTAAAGCTGCAAACGCATCAAATTCTGAAAGGATTACTTTAGATGTTTATGTTAAATCAGAATTTTCTTTCCTATAAGACGACTGAACTCCAATTCTTGTCAGACTCTTTCCCAAAATATGAGATTAAAACCCGTAAACAAATGCTAAACACATCTTTAAATAGCAATATTATTGATTTAAGAAATAGTTGATGCATTTAGATGGTTGCAAACATCCCAGGCTCCAAATGTATAGGTAACACTATATTTTCCGTGCTATTACACACCAATCAGCAATACCCTTCACTCCCATTGGTTGTTGCTCTAATCGACTGTTTCAAAGCTGAGAGTGGTTTAACTCCACCACATTGGATTTCACAATTTCACCACATTGCTGGTAGTCTCTTCTTGCGTACATCCCTTTATTCTGGAATTTCTAGCATTCCCTATTTGCTTGTAGCCAGTACCAAAAAAGGGAAGTAACAACACTGTATCATCTGATTAATGAGCGGGACGCAGGGTTTTTGAGAGTGACATAAGACAGCAAAAAAAAAAAAAAAAGGAAAGACAGACATAAAGAGGAACAAAAATGCTGTGACAGTGGGGGGAAACACATTTAATAACTGTGTCCAAACAGATCAGAGGGGCAGAAAAATGAGGACTATCCCTGAAGGAGCTTTTGTGTCTAATCCTACAAATGTTCCCTACATGCTTGCTGGAATAATGTGAAGGCTTGAAACAAATATTGTGATAACACTGTGACAGTGTATTCTGTCACTCTGAGCCTGGGGGAGCCAAAAATACCAGGGAACCTTTGCTTTCGCAACTCCTGACACCTGACAAGGTTTAGTCTGCTCCTGAGTTCTCACAGCTTGACTAACTGGCAATGCACACTTAAACACACATACGCACACACACATTCCTGCATGTACCAGCGTGTGAGTTTTCATGCATTTCAACCGTATTTTTAAGATATCTATTCTATTCGAAACATCCTGCAATGTAGGGGAAGTTATATTCTCCGTTGAGTTCACAGATAAGTGCCTCACTTCAATTACATGTAGTGAAGCCAGCAGGGTCTAATCTGCATGTTAGTATGAGGATAACTAGCTTCCTCTCTCTGTCCAAACTCCCCCTTTTTTCTTTTCCGTCTAACACTTCATGTAGTGCTGATAAGGATCACTGAGTGTATTATCACAGAGAGTATGGGCTGTGCTATCAAAGTGTAAAGTATTACTGGCTGTCTGTGCATGCGTGCACACTTGCCATGTGGATGTGTGTTTGTGAGGGTAATAATAACATTTTGAAAAAACTACCCACATCTTTTAAGCAGCCCAAAAATTCTTGATCTGATCACCTCTCCCTGTAGTTTTGGCTTTGCAGTCACACAGGTTTATGGTGAGTCCACTCACAGCTCTTTGTTGTCACATAGTATTTTGGGGGGAAATATGTCTTGTTAAAGGTCTTTCCAGTGAAATATCTGCAGAGATTATGTGTGCTTTTTTTCATATGATGCAGAGGGATTGCAAATAGGGCAGAGCAACATGAAAACTGTCTCATGAGAATAAATGTAATGCAAATGAAAATCCAGATGTGTTAAGTTTTCTTCACGATGCTCTCTCTGGAGTGACAGGCTAACTGCTCATTATGTTATATGTTCGGCTTCTCTGAATGGACCATTTTCCATTTCCAGTGTTGAAGTCTGCTCATAGAGGCCATTGATCCAAAGACAAGCTGCGTTGACTGATTGCTGGGAGGAAACGCTGGCATTATGGGCATTGTGTGTGTGTGTGTGTGTGTGTGTGTGTGTGTGTGTGTGTGTGTGTGTGTGTGTGTGTGTGGTTGGAGGTGTGTTTGTGTCAGTAGTGGCAAAAGCGGGTATTAGTCTGATGAAGTCATACAGGAAATCAATGTCGTATTGAAAGAAGAAAAATGCTCTGCCCAGGGGTGGCTGCACACGGGCCCACACAAAAACACACATACACACTTAACAATGAGACAAACTGCGATGCGCTATGAGCAAAAAAAAAAGACAAAAGGCTTGATACTGGAAAAATGAGCCGGTGATATGTCAAGCTCAAGTGCAATGTTAAGGAGAGGGAAAGCAGAGTGCCGGGGCTTTTAGATACACCCACTCATGTCCAGTTTCATTCCTCCAGTTTTGTTGGTTTTAGTTGCTTATTAGTGGTGCTGTACACACACTTTAGACAATAGGTATTTCAGTGTATTGTGTATTTCAAAAGGCACAGGGCAGGCTCCAGGAGTGTAAGTGTTTAATAATTTATGAGACCCTAAGACAGGATACTATAGACAACGACGGACTGAGGTACTGAAATATCAAGACACACACAGATCTGTGCACACGTAAAAACAGAACCAAATGCATACATAAACCATCCTACATCTTGTTCCCACAAACATAAAGATACACGGCCACATTTCTCTTGATCTCGACTCCAGTCACATCAATTGTTAATAAAGCGAGGGCCCTGGCTGATTACTAAAGATTATTCCACTGTTCATTCTGATCAATAGAGAATTTCTATTCCTGCAGGCTCTCGTGGACATGTTTGAAGGTGTGAGCGAGGGAGGGAACCAAAGAAGGAAAGACAGTGAGAGAAAGAGCTGGGTCTATATCTTAACGACTTCAGTAGCAGCGGTGTCTACAGTGCCAGCTGGAGCTCACAGCTCAGAGCGCAGAGGGGAAGTTGAGTAGATCTTAGCCGTGGGCTACAGCTTACAATTCCTACCAGCAACTTCAGGCTCAGAGCCCGGCTTAGCATGGAGTGGATATTAATTTCACTGACCAAGTGGCAGACAGAGGTGCTCCATAAGACCATCCGTCACCAGCTTTAAGCTACTCAGCAGCTATTACTATGGTAATCTATACCCTTGGTGCGCGCATGTTTGTGCGTATATATACATATACATGTTTTGTGTATATATGTATGAGAGGGACGGCGAACAACAACAGCAAGGTGTTGAGCAACTACTGCAAGCGCGTATCAACACTCATTAACAGAGACACACAATTACGTCGTCCCACACTTATGTTTCTGTTCAGCCGGCATATGATGTTCACAGAGTAATTAATCATAAAAGGCGGAGAGGGGGAGGAGATGAGGAAAGAGGGAGGGGGGGAGGAGGATGGAACAACATTATGAGTCTGGGTAATTGTCTAATTTTCCTTCACAGAGCCCAACAAGGAATTAAAAAACAAACTGCTAGTGCTCCTTTCCAAGGTTGGAAAAAAGAGGAAGGTTGCTGAAGCATTCACCATTCACTAGAAGTCCCAAACATTAAAAAAATATACGCTAGTTGAAAAAGTTGCTGCTTTTCTGCATCATTACTAGTGATTCAATGAACACTGAAATAACATAAATGCTCAACCCTGGGCTGTCTCTAGGTGTGGAGAAGGGTGTCATTGTTTGCCAGTGATATAAAAAGAAAAAACTAAAATAACAAAACCTTGAGCTCACTCATCTACCTGCTCAGCCAAAGCACACGGGGATAGGACTACACTCCCTGGAAGAGACCCAAATAGGGCAGATATACCTACACACGTGTGTGCACCAGGGGATATCTTCGCCCATGCATGTACAGCAGCTCATATAGATGTCATATAGATGTCATATAGGTGTGCGAACACAAGTACTCTTAAAGGCAACACTACAACATAGTGAATTCTCTATCGCTTCATGGGAAAAAGGAAATTATCAGGGATCAGAGGCATTAGCAGTAATCCACCATTGCTGCAAGGATAGACAAGATTGAATAGGATGGGCCTAAAAGTGACAAATCAGTCAGACATACATTCAGACAGACTGGCACTAACTTGTTAGCCTTCCGGTCACCAATACCCAGTTCTGCTAAGGATAGCACTTTACTTTAAAGCTCTCTTTTCAGCAGGATAAAATAACAAGGTAAAAGTGTGAAAACAACTTAAAGTTACCTGCACTTCAGTAAAAGCTGTTTCTCCCCCCCGAAATTAATTGCTTCTTACTGGGGACATTGAGTGCACATGACAGTGAAAGTCAAAGAGGTAAGAAGGCATCGCCTCAGTCCTCCTTTGTTCGGTAAATGACTAAATATTTAATGTTCCAGGGCTCTTAAGATTAAAGGTAACATGTTGTCAGTAATAGTGCAGCTACTTCAAAGGATGTAAATTATGCATTTCTTCCTTTAGCAGAGAAATCAAAGCAGGTAATGAAGATTAAAGTTTGTGGACCTCCACTCTCCGGTTGAGGAGAAAGGAGGAGAGGAGACGGAGAGAGAGGGAAAAGGACCTGAGTTAAGGAAGGTTAATCTATTCGGTGCATGGGTTATCTGATTAAAGAATCATTGTGTTCATTTAATCTGTTTCAGCGAAGCGGCATTATGGAAGTGGGAGATAGCGGTGAGGCAAAGGCCTAACAACCACTGTCAGGAGGCGCTGGAGCCAGCTAAGGTGACAATCAAAGAAGTGCATGACTCTGGGGAGATTGGGATATGCACACAAACCGGCTACATTACAGTTGTTCTCAATTCTGCTTATTTGAAGTAGACAGGTTGGAAATTGTCGGTGTGAAAACAGAAAGAGCCTCCAGATACAGCAGCACTCAAAGTGCTGGGTAGTTCTTACTCAAAACAGGAAATTTGACCAGTATTGTTCATCAGTGCACTAGAAAGAGTGCCAACAGTGAACACTGAAGTAAAGATATATGTTTGCAACTAAAGCGCGTGACATAAGTATAAACAACCCTCTTGCAAACAGGTTCCATAAAGTGTGCATGCTGTGCGTGATTAACAAATGAAAGGGGAAAAAAACAAATTTAAAAAAAAAAAACACAGCTGGTTTAAACTGACCTAATCTCCCTTTTCAGGTTATCTTCTTGTGCACCTCTGGATCACTTCCACTGTGGATACTAAAATTTAGATCCATCTGTGCCCTGTTCTGATCTCTGGTTGATATTCTCCACAGTTCACTATTCCACTGTTGCCAACTGCCTAATTCGAATGCCTTATGATGACCATTTTCAATTGAATTTAATTAACTTAAATTGAACTTAAGTATGCTGGTTATATATGCATGACTATTACACAAATGAGGTCTCTTTGTGCTGTATGACTTCAGATGTTAAAAAAGAAAATCAGAGGAGATGAGTTTACCGTCAATGTCAATGCTCCTGACTTGATGCACAACTTTGGATAGTACGGGCCAGTGTTAATTTGGTTGGCCAATAATTTTCGTCATGGTCAACAACCTTTTTGTTCGGGCAGAAATAAAAACTAATAAACGAAGAGAACAAAAAAACATGATGTCATTGGCACTTGAATCAATAAATAATAAACAAGATGAAGAAGGGACGGCGACCAATCAAAACTAATCAAGTTGTGTAGAAAGTCGCGACGAGTTTGAAAGTGACCCAATCACAAGTAATCTCCTTGTGCAGATCTCCTTTTTTTTTTTTTTTTTTTAAATGATATAAATACCTCCCATCCTCCCAGTTTCTCAACAAAACGCAAAAATGTCAAGACTTGGGAAAAAGAGAAGAGTAGAAATATGGGCCCAGTTCACATCCGAGGTCAATGAAAATTCTCACCAGTAAAAACACAAAAACATTTACACTTTAGATTTCAGCTGACTGAATTAACTTTAGATTTATTCTACTACTATCTTATCAATTCCAGTCTAAAAACAATTAACTGAATTTAGATGTATATATTTTGACTACGTGTTGACTAAAATTAAAAGACATCTTTAAAATTTAATCCAAATTTGCTCTGAAAATTAAGACTGGTTTGGACGCTATGGAGCATCTGACTGAAAATTGCTTCTTGGACATTCAAATAAGGCCAGCTGTACACACAACAGTGGCTTGCATATGTCATAAAATCACAGAGCATGGATCCAAAAGTTCACAACAGGACGGAGACTTGTAAAGCAATGGAAGTGGACTAAAGTTCGAAAAGGCAGAGTTGCAGAACATTTGATTGCACCTATTGGACAATGAGACAATGCAGCTACCAGTCCAAGTTTTATAAATGGATCATCAAAAAGTTTCACCAGATCTCTTTAACCTTTTACTTCCTCTGATGCATCCAAACACTTTACTGTTCCCATCAGTTCAGGGTATTTTTTGAAGTCCCCCTCGAGGCTAGGTTTTACTCTTCTTCCTTTTTAAGACAGCTAATGATTTCACTGGTTTTCAGAAACATTTGACATTTAGAAACACATTTTTTGCTCCCTAACACTCTGCACTCTTCCAGGAGAAATTGGGAGGAAAAGAATGATGTGCTTAACCCTGTCTTTACATTCATCCAAAATGAGGCAGGTATCATTTAGGGTATCCCACAATGCATCACCTACAGGTCCAAACTGAGGTGTCAGACCCATTGTGCATCACTAATCATCATCTTCCACTACAGCTAGTGGAAATGTGGTGGCTCTAATGCCCACATTGAAGAACTCACAAAACAGAGGCACACATGAATTATGTAATAAATTATTACATGAGTGCATTCCAAAACTTTGGAATCAGTATCCACATTTCCTCTCACACCCGTTACCTATCCAAAGCAGAACAGCAGCGACTCTTTCGACTGTTTTTAAGGTGCAAACGGCGCTCTTGTGAAGCTGAGACAGTGTCGTGAGAGCCACAAATGCAAAGTGAACAAAGCTCTGTGTTATTCTATTGGAATCAAATTCCTCTTTAACTGAACATAGACTTATTGATCACGTGAAACAACACAAGAGCGGCTTCCAATGAAGGAACGAGTGTATGTGTGAGAGAGGAGTGAGTGAGACACACACACATACAGAGAGAGAGAGAGAATGGGGTAAATAACATCTTCATCTCCACTCGTGTCTCCAGCCAGTCAGTCAGGCATCATTAATCCAGTGAGGAGCTTCATCCGTTGTGTATTGGTTCATTTTACAACACTACAGTACTGTCTAAATATTGACAAAGCTCTGCTGTCTGGGCAATTGACTGTGATCAGAATGCTCCCCTTCAGAGGAGAGTATAAAAAGGTTCTTAGAATCTGATGCGCCCGTGTGCGTGCATAGGTGCATGTGTGAGTCAGTGCGCTGCTGTCTTCACATTGGCAGCGCAGCTTAGAGCCCACAAAAAGAGAAAACACATACACAGTGCTTCCAAATGCAAAAACAATATAAAGACATGTGCGTGCATTATAAACACAATATCAATATGGGTCAATATCAAAATATGGGTGCATAAGATCTTGTACAACGACAAGTGTTGTAGTTTTGTCTCTGTACAACAGCTCAACAGCATTTTAACACATATAATCAAGATGTGACTGAAGCACAGACATGATTACAGCCATTTTTATACGTAGTCCCCCATTTTCAGAGTCTGAAATTAATAATTCTTCAAGTCTCCACGTGGTTCTGTGTGACATAAATCTGCCTGTGCCTGAATGCTGGCAGCCAAAAGGACTGTTGGAGGCTGTCTGCAATGGCAACATGTACCCACAAATTTAAATTATGGATTGGATGGACTGGTATTTATATAGCAATTTATACTTGTCTCATTGGCCACTCAAAGCAATTTAAAGTACAAGCTATAGATACACATCTACACCCAAAGTATCAGAAGGTGAACATTATGCATCCACTTCCCAAAACTCCATTAGGTTTGGACGGGTGCAAGCTGGCTGTCTTCTCAACTACAGTCTTCGGAAACTCTTAGGTTGCTTTTGTAGCATGCTTTGCACCATTAAGTTCTACCCGCTTAGTTTGGCATCATTTGGCTAAATCGGAGCAGAGAGTATAGAACTGCATACTTCAGCATTTATTTCTTTCAACAGTCACATCGTCAGTAAACACAAATGGCCTGGTCCCACCCGCAGCCGTAAATGCCCACGCTGTAACATTGCTTCCACCATGTTTGACAGATGATGCGGCACTCAGATCGTGAGCGGTTTCTCTAATTATCCATACGTTTCTCTTCCTATCATTCTGGTACAAGTTCATCTTGGTTTCATCTCTCCAAAAAGTTTTTCAGATCTGTGCAGGCTCGAGGATTTTTCTCTGGCAAGGTCTAACCTGGTCTTCCTGTTTTTCAATGCAGCCAGTGGTTTACACCTTGTTATAAACCCTTTGTATTTCCATTTATGAAGGCGCCCCTGTTTTGTAGACTTTGAGACGCTAACTACCTCGAGAGCACTCAACTCAGATGTTGTAAAGGGTTTTTCATCCCCTAGGAAAGAATTCTCTGATCACTCTGATTTCCTGTTTAATTCTCATCTGTGGTCTTTCCAGCCTTTTAGGGTTTCTGAGCTGGTCTGGGCATTCCTTCTCTTTAAGAATGCACCAGATTGTTGATTTGAAACCACTCTAGGTTTTTGTCATCTCTCAGCTCTGTTTTGGGTTTGCAGCCTAATGATAGCCTGCTTCACTTGCATCTTCTCTGTGGACCTCATAATGAGAGTTAAAGTGAAAAGCTACCAATGAGCTCAACACTTTCAATGGAGTCCACTCCAGCTCTTTTATCTGCTTAATGTGCCATACAATAATGAGGAAACTGATCTCACCTGGCCATGAAAGGGTTTATTATCAATTGTAAATTATCTAGTTAATTTTGAGCTTCTGAAAATGCACAGTATATAAAAATGGATATAATCCCTAAACAATCACATATTGATTGTTTAATTTAAAATCCACTGTAGTGATGTAATTCATGGACTTTTGCAATTTGCTTGATGATAACATTAAATATCAAAATATGCAAATGCACTGAACAGATTTGAATCTTCCTCACAAGAGGCTCGACTTCATGCCTCCTCACGATGGTGCTTACAAAATAAATGATCAGAAAGTAAATGGAAGTTAACCAACTTACTGTGGAGACTTAGAAACTCAGAGGTAAATGGCAGAAAACAGGGTAAAACGAATTAATTATCACATTCTTAAAACCGAATAATAACGAGAGGCCGATGCAACAACACGGTGAATAGATGTGTAACAGTTATTTTTAAGGCAATTCTTTGTTTTTTAGATATTTATGTGTTACGATGTAGAACAATAACACGACAGCGCTGTTACTTGTCATGACAGTATCCTATCTTCAGTTACTCCAGGATTCCCCAGGCTTGTTGTAAACAAACACACAAAAAAAACCCACACATGATCCTGGATGCACAAAGAAGGACTGCAGCTTCACTCATCTTGGTTGTCCTCTAAAATTCACTCACTTCATACTGTACTTGATTTCCATGTAAATAATGCAGTGGAGAAAAATACAGCAGTTGAATTAAATCCAAAACACATTTGGTCAAAAATCAATTCTTCTTGTGCTTCGCCGATCCGGACAGACAAGCTACTCTTCGCTCTCCCTATCCCCACAGCACACACTCCTGCACAGGTGATAAATATTAATTTTTTTTGTTATGTTACAGAAAAGGGCTGTGATGGGCAAAAATAGGAAAGCCTTCCCAACAAGGCCTTCTGCAACACACACGTGCATCCAGAAATGAGAACACACTCACTGAGAGTTTACAAAAGCCTCCATCAGATAACAGATGTGATTCCACATCATCACTGAATGGAGTATAAATTACACTAGATTTATAATATGATTCAACTGTGTTTTACTTTAAACAGATTATGACCTCTGGGATGACATGGTGCTTTTAAAGTCCTCCCACAGCTTTCCACACTGTGGGCCAAAAAGAAAAAAAACAGAAAGAAAAACCACGAATCTCCTAACGCCACTTGAGCATTCTCTCTTTCCAAAGAAAGATGGTAATTACTTGACAAATCACTGCCTCTTTTAAGAGTCAGATGAAAAAGTGTAAATGGGAGGAAATACGCGGGAAATAAAATAAAATCCTTTTTTTCTGTTCCCAGTTAAGTGGCCAGCGAGGGAGAACGAGAGATATTTAATGTTGCTTAAATATGCAGTGTGATTCTAGCCGCTGATTAAATTATAGCAGATGAGATCTTCTGTTGGCTGGAAACTTGAAAAAGTCCAGAGCTGTTTAAAAATGCATCAAACATGCTGTTGGATTAGCTCTCTGTCTCTGTCTTTCACTGTCTCGCTGAGGGGAGAGAGGGGAGGGCCCGGCCATGTCAGGGAGGGATGAGGGTGGAGGCGGGGGTGGGCTGAATCAACTCTTTCACAAATGAGACTAACGCTACTGTATTAGACACAGAACAAATATAATGAAGCCAAAGTGCACTTAATAATCAAATGAGTGGAAAAGAAAATATTGGAATTAAGTCAACCCACTGAAAAATGTGGCAGTGTCTCTGTGTGAGTTTGCGTTTGTGCGTTGTTAATTAGCGTGTATGCCGAGTGGTCCAAGTGAGAGCCCACTGGGTCCTGTGCGCTGCACTTTTTACCCTCTTCCTGCTCCCTCTCTCTCTCTCCCTCCCTCCCTCTCCAGAGCAGAGATGTGCATATGTTTTGGGCTGCTTTAATTTCTCCGCTCATAATTGGGCTGAACCGCAGGGAGCCCTCATCCGCTGGGACAACACTGTAAACATGAGTTTACTCTCACCATCTCTTTCTCTCTGGGTGGGAGAGCTGCTCTCAGTTCTCCCTCTCTCTCTCTCTTCCTCACACACACACACAAACACAAACGATCTGAAAACACAATAGGGCAGGCTGATCAAACAAATAAACTACAATCCAAGGCGACAAGAAATGGGACTTTACTCTGACCCTCTATTCCCAGTGATGAACAAAGAAACACAAACCACTCGGAGCGCTGCTCCCGCTCAGTCAATGACAGGAAAAATAAATAAATAATCGAGCGCAAGAGAAACCGTTTGAAGAGTCAGAGGCTTCCAGCACACCACATTGCATCAGAGGGCCAGTAGACATAGCGTACTTTCCTGCAGCGATGGGTAATGAAGGCGGGTGGGAAGTTATTCATAAAAATCTGACCATGTAAGCACTTGTGTAAAGACATGATGTTTAATTTTTAGTTTGAGCAAAAGAAGTTTTCAAGTCCAGCTGCATATACAGGCTCAATAATGTCACACTTGACTGGGCAAACAGGTCAAACCACCTCCATTGTGCTCCTTCGTGAGCAGCCGAAATACAGCGTGGGACTCCGGCACACCGAGGGTTAACAGAGTGAATGAGCTTTGGAGCGGTAATAGGTTGACCAAAAATGTACTGCTTATCTTATACAGCATACTTCCATAATTTGGATGCTGTTTGCGCGTCTGTGTGTGCATGCTCCCCATTTGTTTGTGTAGGTGTGCTGTATGTGTATTAAGCATGCTGCTGCCCGTGTATGTGCTCCCGTCTGCGTGTGCACATGCTGTATGTGTGTCGCCATGCTCCCGAGTTCAGAGGTAGTGACAGCTTTGACAGCTATACCTGCCAATGGCCAGATCCTGGCGATAACCCTTGCTGTCGCCACAAAGCTGTCAGAAAGGCTCCAATTTCCCTCCCAGACACTAGGCCAGTCTGTGGAGGCAGTAGGGGGGTAGAGAGACAACCTCCAGCCATTCTCCACAATACACTCTCCTCATTCCACCCCACTAACACATGAATGGGTATCCAATTGATTCTTTTTCACCCTAGTCCATTTTCCCACCCGGCCTGACACAGAGAGAGGATTTTGTGCTCATCTGCCCTTCCTTGTGTACTTCATATCGGGGAGAAGACTTATAGAAAGGGAAGGTAAAAAGGGGGGGGATCTTTATCAGAAAGCGAATTAACGCTCAAAGTGCTCCATTTGGAAGGTATATCAGGCCAATCCATTAAAAGGGCCTTCAGAAAAGAGCCGGCACGGAGGACACCTTGAGAATGAACAGAAGACCTTGCTGAAACAGCACTCTTCACACACACACACACACACATACAGAGAGAGAGAGAGAGAGAGGAAGAGAGAGACAAGTTTGTGCCACGTGGGGCTGCATAATCACCTACAAAATAATGCTTTTATTTGTACCAGAAAAAGACGATAAAAACATACATAAGCTTTCTTATGAACTGCCAAAGCCACTTGTGCAAGTCTGTTATAAAAGAAATTAAACTGATGCCTTTTTACTTTAGATAAGTATCATTATTTATGAATATTAAAACTATGTAACCAAAAATTGGTAACTTTTGCTTTATTTTTTCACTGTTACACTCTCAAGCCTTCCTGCATTTCCTCTCTTTCTCGCTCATGTGCTGCATCAACACATACACACACTCATATACACACCTGCTCCAGCAGGGAGCTCCATTAATCTTCTCCTGGGCCCCTGTCCTCTGTGGGCTGACCCAGGTGAGGGAGGGGGAGGCTGGGGTCAAAGGCTAGAGGAGAGCCCCTGTCTGGATGGGGGTCTCCTGAACATTAGCCCCTGGTCAGTGGGGTGGGGCCGTGGAGGGACCACCCCATACTGGACTGAGAGAGGTCAGCGATTAGGAAAAAAGTAAAAGTCTCTAATGGTGGAAAATGCTGAATAGAAATATTTTTTGACTATTAGCAACGTATGATAATTAAAAAACAAAATCACATATTTCATGCACAACCAAACAAGTGTGCCGTGTCACATGAGTGCGTTGCAGGAAAATGGGAAAAGAAACGCAGATCAGCTTTTTGTTATCAGTCAAACACATTCTCAGTTCAAAGAGAAGTGTGAAAAGTTATACATATATAAATAAATAAGCCACATCTATAGTTTTGAATTCTGCATGTGTCCACATGGGTCTGTGTGATGTAAATCTGCCCTTGTCCATCTGCTAGCAGCCAAAAAGACTGCGCACAATGTGCGATGACAACATGTAGCCACAAATTCAAATTATGGACTGGATGGAGTGGCACTTATATAGCACTTTTCTAGTCTTACTGGCCACTCAAGGTGCTTTATAGTCCAAGCAACAGATACACATACATCCAAAATATTACAAGGTGAACAGTCTGCATCCCTTTCATTAGGTTCTGTCTTCTCAACTTCCATTCATAACTTAAAATCTACTTCAGATCTATCTATCTATCTATCTATCTATCTATCTATCTATCTATCTATCTATACTCAGTTTATTTAAATCCAGGTTGAAGACTCACCTGTTCTCAGCTGCATTTGAATAAAGCACCAAATCCACACTTTTAAGCTTAAATTTCAAAACTTACATTTAACTACTGATTTTATCTACTGTTCTGATTTTATTTGTTTTGATTTTATATACTGTTTTGTTTGTTTGTTTGTTATTAGTTAGTTTGTTTGTTTGCTTGTTTTAATCAATTTTAAATCATGCTTTTTATTTGTTTTCATTTCTAATGTCTCTGTAAAGCACTTTGAATCACCTTGTTGTTGAATTGTGCTATACAAATAAACTTGCCTTGCCTTGCCTATGATTTTTGTGAGACAGTAAATGCCCCAGCATATTTTGTTAAACCATCACTGATGCACACTTCCACTCAGTGGTGATGTGTTATTTAAAATTGCTCACACCTATACACTGTAAAAGATTCATCTGATTTAAAGAAGCATTATAGCTTTTGACAAGTAGCTTGGTGATAGACGCTGATCGATGAGAACTAGAATTGCAGCATACTTTACTTTTTTTTTAATCAGTGATCATTTAAAAGATCATTTAAAGGATATTGATTGGCTTTGTAATGCACTTTGCTGATCAGCTTGTGACACTCCTGCCCATCTGTACGTAGTAATAAAGCACCAAGACTGAGTAAAAACAAAAAGTCTAGGTATACAGACACAGTCAATCATCATAAATGTCTTACACTGAAAAGACAGAGTGGCAACTTTCCAGATACAGTAAGAGGGAAGATGTGGTTTTGGCATCTGCAGACTCAGGCATTGCCATCGTACAGATCACCCCAGAGCTGACCTCATCCCAGTCTGCTGATGGGAGAACAGAGGTAAGGCCCCAGGGGTGAGACCGCCTTTTTGTGCCTACTCTACCCCCTCACCTCTCATGGGGGAAGACCCTGAACAAGTAGGCCCACTGTCTCGAGCACCTACAAGGAACAGAGGCTCAATTCTTCATCTGGCATTATCAAACAGCTCATTGAACAACGAGCGCTCACAAAAGTTAGAGAATGGGTTGTGAGAGTAAAGAGAACGCAGGAAGAGGGACAGGCAGGATTTTGACATGCAGTAAAGCCTCTTCTGTCCTTCACCTCTTCAGTTTGACAGCGTCATCCTACAATCCCAAAATCGCTTGACGTTAACGCTTTTGAACTTTGAAGTTGTAGCACTAAAAAGAAAAAAAGGCCTCCTCAAAATTTTGACTCAAAGCCTGAAGTTAAAAGACAATATTGTGAAAGAAATACAGAAACTTAAAAACACGCACTCATCTGTTCCTAACTACCACATCCCCTCCCACACAGGAGCGCACACACATACACCCTCAGACTTGAAAGCGTCTGATATGCGAGGCGTGTTGACTCTGTTTATAATGGCGAGTTTCCTGGTGTAAGCGGTTGGTCTCCCCTGGCGTTGGTCTCCCTCTTCTCTCCAGCCCCTCATCTCTAATGCATGAGTCAGCCGGAGAGACCGCGGAGGCCAAAGAACGAGCAAAAGCGAGGGAGCGAGAGCAGACGGAGGGAGAGGCTAACCATGGCACTGCGGCGCAACACTTTCATATTCTAATAAACCCAACATGAATACACGCATATACAGAAAGGGAGGAAATTGCATTTCTAAAACTCTCTCTGTATCAAAGGGCATTCCACTGAACATCCCTCACACACACACACACGCACGCACAGACACACACAAACATGCAGTCCGGCATTTTCCAACCCAGAAAAAAAAATGGACTAACGCAAACACACACACGCAGGGATGGCTCAGAGGGATTACAGTCTGCTGACGACAGCAGATGAATACACACACAGGCATAAAAACAGAAAACTTCTTAAGGGAAGTTCTGTTTGAGGAAGTTTTAACTAGATGTCTGGAAAGAGCAGCAACCGATTTCTCCGATCATAACGTCGCAACACTGAGAAAACACGGGACAAACAAAGGAGGGAGGTAACAAAAAGAAAGAGACGGAGCGGATCAGAATCCAAAGAGGCAAATATTGTGCAAAACACGTACGCTGAACTCCAGCCCAAACAGGTGCCTCATTTCTGGCCTCATCTCCTTTAGAGCAAGCCATTTAATTTCAGGCCACTGATACCCATCCCTCCTTTCACAAGAGTTAATATCCCATTCTCCCTCCTCCTCTCTGCTAGTGTGTGATGGAGTCTCAGTGACAGCCTGTAATGCAGGCCTGTATGCATTGATTATATGACACCCTCCATTCAGGTGTGCTATTAAAGTTCCCCTCCTCTCTTCCTTTCTGCTCTGCCAGTGGAATAATGTCCAATAATAAGAGGAGCAGGTGACTGCAGCTGAGACAGGAGTCAGGCTCTCAGACAGAAACACTAGTTCACCGGCAGGACTAGATGAAGATACGCCCCTGTTATTCACCCCAGCACGAAGAAACGGGGTGGGGGAATGTATAATTGCATTTAAATTACATGAAGGATGCTTCGACACCCCCTTGTCTAGCTGCCACTCCCCCTGCATATCTGCGCCCATGTAAAATCAACCCACCCTCTCTACCTCCCTTCCCCCACATAGTCAGTAAGGACGCCCACATTTCAGTCCCACACATGAGCACTCACTAAAACAGGATGGAGAGAATATGCCTTTAATTAGTGCTTGGTGCAGAGTGGATCTCTTTGCACTATAAGGTGGAACAAAAAGTCACGATGTAGAAGACTAAGTGAATTTTTTTGTATGTGGTCATTTTTGTGAGCAAACAATCAAAAAATTATTTTTTATATAAAAAAAATATAGACAGGACCACGTGCAATTCCATTAAATACAAACATTAAATACAAAACTTTCTTTAAGTGTAAAAGTTACTTTACAAACAATACAGTTCACAAGAAATCCCATAAAGCCTGCTACCTACAGTAGATATTAATCGGAAAATTCGGAATTGTGGAAAGCAGTAGCAGCAACATCAAGGGCGTGTCCCACTGTGGCTTTGTACCAGCCAAAGGCCAAAATGAAAACCTTGATGGGCAAGTGAGACGGAACCTAAAAGTGAGTGACGCCAACAGAGGATTCAATTATGTGCGGCAGCTTGGTAAAGCAAAGCAAGCGTACCGTGGAGAAACAAGCAGCAGATGCCCACCGTAGACAGAGTGTGCTTCAAAGGTCTGACATTGTGATGCTGTACATCATCTTTGCACTAACGCCAAGTATCAGTGTTTTTTGTTTCTTTAACTAAAAACTGATCGAAGCTTTAAGGACAGATATTTTTATCAATGAAGAAACAACCTTTAGACTAAGAGAGAAAAGCGACGCTGATAATTTAAGATATGACAAACTTATTGTCCATCTACCCACCAAAAATCCAAAAATCCACCACAGCAAAGGACATTCACACTTCTCTAATCACATATCTGCATATCTCTACACATATGCATGGCAAAAAAATCTAAGCTTATAAAAGTTGGCACTTTCTTCTTTTGATTTTTTCTTTTTCATGCTTCTAACCTCTGCAGGTTTTCTGTTTGCTTTATCATAATGTCTATTAGTTTACTTTCAGGTAGACATTATTTTCTGTATGCAATTCATGTTTCTAAACAGCATTTAGGCAGATGCTTCAAGCAAGTCGCTCGGCGTTCTGCCTTACCGTACACTTTAAATTAACTCATCTTTTTTATGAATCTTTTAAATTCTGCGACACTAGAAAAAAAAATCCAGCTACAACAATTCTAATTTGAAAAGGTTTAACTTTATAATCTGTGGTGAATCGGACTCCATAGTGGAGTGCTTAACACATTTGACTTACACCTAAAAGATCTCCAGGTGAAGAACATGAGGAGACAAGTGCAAGTCTGGATAAATGGGAGCTGTGGCAGCTGTCGGATAGAACAAGTCAGCCAAACGTTCCTTTTAGCATTTGTATCTACATTAAGTTCTTAGATTCAGGTTGTTATATATATATTAGGGGTGCAACAATACACAAAATTCACGGTTCGGTTCGATACTTTGGTGTCACGGTTCGATATTTTTTCGATAAAAAAAAAATGTTCATGCCTTTTTAATTTGTGATTTATTAAATTTTCACGGCACATTCCGCACCACATCTCTGTGCGTCCATCATTTGTTTGAAGCCAGCTCACCTCCTGCAACTACTTTTCCGAGAATACGTGCTTCTTTTGTGGTTCGGACTCCTGACATTTCTTTGGAGGTGGAGGAACATCACAGTAATTGCTTAAAGGAGCTTCTTCGACATCTTTAAGAGTTCTAAACAAATGTCTGTCCTCCTCCTGAAAATCTTATGTACGCAAACACGCGTTGCAACTTCTTATCTTGTGCCCGTTTTTTACTTTGACAGCGAATGCGCACCTGCAGACCACTTATGTGCAGCCCTGGTTATTTCGCTTGTCATATTGCAGCCACAGAAATTCTTTTGTCCATGAAACCATAAAGCTGCACTTTCTTTTTGCCTTATAGTCTGATTTGTCATAACTTTTCCGTTTTGTGGTAAGCTTTTCTTTGGCTGTCACTTCTTCACCCTGACCTGTCTTATTTGGCTCAGCAGAACTAAAATATTGTGGCGAGCTCAGACAAGGAGGAGACGGAGGTATCGTTTGGTCTTGCTTCCCGTGAGCTAGCCAGGGAGCACAGCCGTTTATTGACATCTGCAGAAGAACACTGCCGCTAGCTAACTGCTCAGCGCGGCAACCGCACAGCAACAACAACAACACACAGGGCGCCCTCTGACCCCGGAAGGACACACCGTCGCAGCGAGAGGGCGTCACCCGTCACTATGGCAACATAAACAAAACATAACTGTACAAACAGAACCCCGAACAGCCCTGACCCGCTACATAGCCCCCACCTAAGGGGTCAGTCGTCCCCGACGACCCCATTACCCCACACAAAGTCCTGCAAATGTCCAGGTGCCTTCTTTTGGCGCACCGGCCGGTCACGACCGGCGGGGGAAAAGTCACTCGGGTCAGAACATGGGGTGCCACCATCATCCCACTTCTGACACCAATGTGGCGAGCTCAGACAAGGAGGAGACGGAGGTGTCGTTTGGTCTTGCTTCCCGTGAGCTAGCCAGGGAGCACAGCCGTTTATTGACATCTGCAGAAGAACACTGCCGCTAGCTAACTGCTCAGCGCGGCAACCGCACAGCAACAACAACAACACACAGGGCGCCCTCTGACCCCGGAAGGACACACCGTCGCAGCGAGAGGGCGTCACCCGTCACTATGGCAACATAAACAAAACATAACTGTACAAACAGAACCCCGAACAGCCCTGACCCGCTACAATATATATCCTGCTGCTTTTACACACGCACTCACATAACGCTCAGCGATTCTCTGCGCGATCAACCTCTCACATGTTTAAGCTGCGGGAGATTTCACTTGTCATGTTTGCATAGTAAGCTAACGATTGATAAGACGATGTCAGAGGAATTGGTGCGCAAATTATCAATCACCTCACCAATCAGTGCTGTCAATATGTCACATATTGACAGTGGCTCACCGATGCCAATGACATAATTACCCAGCTACATTTCCGAAAGAATGCAAAAGCATTGACATATATTTTTCCTTCCTACAATAGCCCGACGGGCAGGGCAGAGATAGATTTTGGTAGCCCGACTGGAAAAATCGCTAGCCCCAGGACGTCGGGCTAGCGATTTTGCGAGCCCTGTATCTGATTGAGGAATCACTCATCTTTGGAAAAGAGAGTTTATTACAGAGAAATGCTCTTTCCAAAATAAAAGCTATACTATACGCTTCTTCTGGGCTATATTCTCAGCAGCATATTAAACATATCAGGTCCCCATAAGGAGAATCATGTGCTAACGGCTGTCTAAATGACTCGGGTAAAGTTTGTAGCATGCATGCTTGTTGTTTTTGTCTGCTTCCACTTGTCTTTGCACTAGGATGATGTCGGGTAAATGTGCAGTCATATTCGTTGTGTTCCCACTAGTGCTGTCAGCGTTAATCTCGTTGAAATGACGTTAACGCCACAACACGGCAAATCTCCGTTAACGAGCTACCGCGGAGCCCCGTGCGTGGGGCTGACGGCCAACACGTTAACGAGCTAACTGCGCTAACACACTAGCTCCCACCCATGTAATTGAGCATTGCGTGGCACATCCAACATACTGTTTTACTTTAGTCCATGACGCGCTTACCTTCAGGGTCATACGTCACATGAAAACCAAAATAGTTCCAAACGCCAGATCTGAATGAGGGTGGGGGAGGTTCAATTTGCCATGTTGCAAGGAGAGCTTAACTTCTGTCTCGCTAGCTTGCCCTGCGCTCAGTGAATCTGCGTTCGACTACTCCGCCTAGGCTGCACTGTCGAGCGCAGATCCACTGAGCGCTCAACACAGACAGCATCGTCAGAAGGAAAGTTGATAAAATAAATTAAAAATTTTGTATTGTTCGATACATATGCGTACCGAACCGAAAGCACTGTATCGAACGGTTCAATATCGATACGAGTATCGTTGCACCCCTAATATATATATATATATATATATATATATATATATATATATATATATATATATATATATATATATATATATATGTCTTTATTTAACCAAGTAAAGTCAAATTCTTGAGATTATACGGGTCTTTGCCAGTGTTACTCCAGGGTGATCATACATCGAGCATCAGAAACTTCCAAAGAAAATCCGAACAAACACTTGGAGAACAAACCCCACACAGAAGGACCATACTGGGTTTGAACCCAGGACCCCTCACTGTGAGGCAACAGTGTTAGCCACTGAGCCACGATGGCGTAAAACTACTTTAAATTTAGTAGGGAAATCGACTGGAGATTTATAGACTATCCTATACGCTAAGCTTTAGGTGGCTGCACAAATCCATTACAGCACCTAAAATGGGGTCATGTTATTGTACCTGTACCAACCCTTAGACCGACAACATCTTTAAGCCCTCTGCTCTCACCCACACAGTGTTCTCGTTGTACAGCACAGCAGGCTACTTTTAGCATCCCTGCCTACTCTTTCTGTCTTTCTGGGAAGCTCCAGGCCCAGAATAGAGCTCAGAGCTCCACGGTTTACATAAATCACAATACCTCCTCAGCTTGGAAGGGGGAAGAAAGACACAAGCATCTGTTTTTGTTTGCATTTTATTTCAAAACATCAAATTGAATCAATCTTTTAATACTCCGGATTGTATAAACATGGGAGAGAACTGCTTGAATAAATATCAAGAATGAAAATGGATTTCTCGTCGACGACTATTATCTCTGTGGTTTATTTATGAATACCACAGCTGGTGCCAAAATAGGCAAAACATAAAAATACAGAGATAATGTGTTTAGCCCTTTTTCATTTTCTTCTCTTAAAGTGAAAGAATAAATATTGGGATTTACATCACATTTACATTTTTATCAAAATCAAGTTGGGAGCCACTAAAGCCGCGTGCACCGTTTTCCTCCATGGTTTCCAGGACAACTGTGAAAATAACAAAAGCAACATGACACCGACATCTTTAACAGGAAAATCATTAAAACCAACACGAGGGGCCAGATGATGCCGTCTGTCTCGCAGTCGGTGTGTGACTGATAAACACCGCGCAGGATCCATAAATAGACTAATAGCTCTTTCTCTGCTCCCACTAAAATGCACTCAGTCATGGTGGTTAGTGGGTGTTTTTGTAAGAAATGATAAAATCCCCTCCATCTCAGGTGCTCGTGCTATGTGATATCACACAAAGTGGGAGATGCAAACACATGCATGCATATCCGAGGGCCATCTACTGCTGGCCACACAACACCCAGCAATCCTCAACTACTTCTCATGCACACATATATTCATAAGGTATTATGCAGAATAACAGTTTTATGGATTTTAAATGGCATTCATTTACGAACAGTGTGGCTAGCCATCACATGGAAAGGCGATTTAATTCCCTCTTAATGTAGATCAGTCTTCTAGGGTGAGATGCAGAGGGAGGTCCGGGACATTAGAGAAGTGGAATCTGTCTTCAGCTACTGATTAAACATTGGGCCAGGGTGAAGGAATAGAAAGGGATTGCATCAACTGGGACAGATACACAAATGTATAATGGAACCATCACATGAAGGCTTCGCCGCCGTTAATATCTTTTGAGAGCGACTGCTCCAGATAACGAGAAGCTTCCTACATCCAAGTTTGTTTGTTTTTTTTACCTGAAGATTTTTACGAGCAGCGCTGTGTTTATTACACGCAGAGAACCAAACTTCACACAACCACACTGAGAACCCCAGCAGATCCTCCACAGCCGGAGAGATGACTTTCTATAGTCTGTGCACGCTCCGGTGTGTGTGTATGTATGTGTGTGACAGGTTTATAGGAGTCATTTATCCTGCTCAGCGGGCTAGTGTAGTGCGGAATGGTGGCCTGAGTGCCAGGCGTAGCTTATTGTTGTGTAGCCTTTATGGGCTACATTAAGTACAGCTGAGTGAGAGGGAAACATACAGTACAATACCCTGAGCTCACACATGTCATACACACAGAGATTAAGTACCTCCCTGGGCCCAGGGCAGGCCTACATTCACTCAGCACAAGACCCTGGCACACTCACTCCAACTGCAGATGTGTTTGAAGGTGTGCGTGTGTGTGTGAGAACGTGCACTGGCACTGAACCCCAAGATCGTCTAAGGAGGAGACATGACAGGAAATGAATATTAAACAGAAAATTCCATAACATGATAGTAGCTCCACCATGCTGCAGCCAAACAAGGAGCCATGTGAAGCAATCATATTGCATGAGCTTTATCACTATTTAAACTGCAGATCTAACTCATACTAAAGATGCGGAAGTGAATTAGCATGACATTTGAAGT
Source organism: Haplochromis burtoni (assembly GCF_018398535.1). Classification (NCBI taxonomy): domain Eukaryota; kingdom Metazoa; phylum Chordata; class Actinopteri; order Cichliformes; family Cichlidae; genus Haplochromis; species Haplochromis burtoni. The sequence continues at coordinate 633,238 of NW_024582540.1, forward strand.
TCCCCGAGGCACTGATCACATCACCTTAACTTTCTTCCTTTTTTTAAACTCCTCATCAAACTTTGAACGTTTCTTTTTTGTAAAGTAAATATAACTGCAGGTTCCATGCATGCTGTTTTTTTAAGGTTCCAGAGAACATTGAAATAAAGGTTATGGCTCTCCCACCAGTCATTTAGATAGGTGCTGGGTCTTGTTAGCCAAAAAAAGCACCTGGAGGCATTGCTGAGATGGCTGCAGAGTGGCATGAGCTGCTTCTAGAAGGACGTAGCTGAAACTAATTAGAGAAAAGTTAAAGGAAACATTTAATCCGCATTTGAAGGACTGACAAAAAGGTGACGCACTAAAACAAGATCGCATATTTCACTTCTGAATCACTTATTAATATTTGGCAGATTTTTCTCTAAAATGGATGAGGGAATATTTCAGTTTGAGGTACTACAATCCAAACTGTGAGAGATGAGATTAGGTCATTAAAGGCCCTCTTTTCCCCACGTCATTGATCACTTTGAGCAATAAAAACAAAATGGATTACAAATCACCGCCATACTGCTTTTTCTTGGCTTTGTTAATAAAAAAAAAGAAAAACCAGAGACAGAAATATGTGTACTCACTCACAGACACAAACACATATGCACACTTGCTCTCAGACACACTGGCACAGACAAACGGGTCCAACAATCAGGCGATTTGAAAAGCAGCTTTATTCTCTCACTTACCCACTTATAACGCCCCCCCGACTTGCGTGTCTGCTTTTTTGAAAGCTTCATAAGCGTCGCCTCTTCAACTGTGTTCCACAGTGTAAAAATAGAGGCCATTATATTGCCTAATGCTTACCTGCCAGCCCTCTTCGCTCCCCCCACCCCTGTACACGAAGGCTTTTACATGATGAGGTGGCTGACATGTTCCACACACACCATCCATTACCATATGTACACTGGATGAGACTCAGCCTGCGCAACTTATACTAATGCATGTTTGGTATGCCCTGTGGGGGTGGGAGACACACGCGCATATGTACACACACTCACACACACATAACGCTGCTTGAACAAAAAGATGTGCAAACTCTCTCCCATACAAATATTATGGCAGCATTGTGATATGGCACTTGTATTAACAGCAGGATGCTTTTAAAGTAAATAAAAACATTATAGCCGTCTCTCTAGTGGAGGCAAGGTCCAGCTTCTCAGGTGTGTGTGCGTGTGTGTGCATGTGTGTAAGTGAGGCTGAAAGAGGGGGGCAAACCTCTGTGCTGGGGTGGTGGTTCCTCTCTAATTGCCCCTCTAGGTGCCTGTGTGCTGGAGAGCAGAACTGAGGGTAAACACAGATCTAGAGATGATTAATAGCCAGAGGTCAGGGTGGCGCAAAAAAAAAAAAAAAAGAAGGCAGAGAGACTGAGACCTCACTCCAGCCTACCTGGACACAATAACTCACTTACTTTTTTCAATAGTACATCTCTACATGTACACACACATAAAAACCAAAACCGATCTACTGAATCCAGATTCCACTCAGTGGAACAGTTCAATTTAGACAGTAGATAAACAAAGGAGTTGTACAGCAGGTCAATCAGGGGTGAGGGTGAAAGGTAAAGTTGAAGGGTGAAGGTCAAAATGTCCACGGCAGAAGTCCTTAACAAGCGATAATCAATACGTGACCGGGACGATCCGAGCGCCTCGTTTCTGCTTCATACCTATGCATCTGTAGGTGGTCTTGCAAACATTTTACACTGTAGCGCAGAGAGACGCATCCTGCTTCTATTACTGGCCCACTTTGTCTTCTCTGTCCCTTGACAAACGCACACGCACAGTTTTCTTCCCTACAGTACGTCCCATGCACACATTTCTATCTGTCGCACCAATCTTCACACACACATACACAAACACACACAGAGCACATCCACAGTTGAATGGAGTCAGGTTGGGCGGCCCTTCATTCTTCATGCAAACGGTAATTTAGTGAGACTGCCTATTGATTGAGCGCCGCTTGTCTCCCAAACAATGCCACTTCAATCAGCGGCCCGTCGGGGAGGGGGAGAGGTGGGTTGGGGGACAGGGAGGAGATGGAGGGGTGGTGGAGGGGGGGAGAGAAGGGAGGGCTGCCGATAGCTGCAGTGACTGATTTAAGAGATGGATAAAAAGCAGATACGTCCCCCGCCCCTGTACTGATTAATGACAGTGGCCAGAGCAGCCCTGGACTATGCATCATGATTTAACCACCAGCCCCTCATCTAAAGATTAGCGTGCACGCAAACACACACACATACTGTAAAAGCGCCCGCATACACAGCGGGTACTGTACCTCACAGAGAGACGAGACATGGAAGGTGCGAGAGGGGAAAAAAGGGAAGTGAAGCAGGGAGAAAGATGAGTGAAAGGTGGATGCTAAGGTGGGCGCAAGGAGGATTATACTGATTTTGTTTTAGTGAACCATTTCAGTCCAGGACACAGAGCATATGGGTAGGTGCAAAGCCACACACATGGTCACATATCAGTAACCAATTAGCATCTGGAAACTCAAAACATTCAGCTTTAAGCAGTAAGGACCAGGAAGACTTGATATCCAAATAATTTTCATACACTGTGCCTTGTACAGCTAAAACTTGGTAGACAGACTCCCATTCTGAGTCGTACAGATGTCTAGTCAAAAATGCTGATTAAATGATTAAATGAAAAGGAGAACATGCTTCATCTTGTGGTAATGCACACAAACAACTGTCCAACTTAATAAAATTAAAGGAAAAATGTAAACTGTTTTGTTTTTTTTAAACAGCATCAATGATGTATGATTTTATGGTTTTTAAAAAAAATGACAAAGTGCCACATTTGTTCGGAGACAGTAAGGTGAGCTGGAAACAAGAGGTCTCTCTCAGTCTAATGCAAATCTCAGTCCTAATTTGGCTCTTCACCAGCTTCAGCAGAGTGTAGCCAAACAGCTACGCAAATGGACACCATAAATCTGCCTCAACTCCAACATTAATTTACCCAGAGGCGCAGCATCATGTAGGTGTGGCTTATAGTGTGATGTTACTACCAAGTAGGCGTGTCCTGTAGTAGGTGTGTCTTGTAGTTGTGCAGCTAGAGACTGTTGATACAGAAAGCACTTACTACACTTCAGCTGTACTCTCACCTTGTACCTTCTCCAGCCTCTTAAAACTCGTAGCCTAATCAAACCACAGTCCGTGTGCACAAAACGCAGAGTACAATGCTAAGTTGTGCAAAGGGAAACACTGACTCTGGTCCATTAGTTGTGTTGGATGCTGGGGAAGAGGGTTGGAGCCCCTCCCTGCGGCTGCTAAAATATTCATCAGACTCCCTGAGAGCATGTCTGCTAATAGTTACACATGGAGCAGGAGAAAGAAGTGAGAAGGAGGAGGAGGCGGCGAGGGGTAGGCACAAGGCAAGAGGAGGAGAAATTGGGGAGATGAGCGATGCTCCCTGTGTGCATGTCAGCTAATAGTCAAACATGAAGAGCTGGGAGGGAGGGGAAAAAAAGCAGGAGAAGAAATAGGAGGAAGTGAAGTGAGGGGCTGTTTAAATACTCTGTGGCTGAAATCACAGGGGATGGACCATGTAGAAAAGCAAAAGTGAAGGGACGAGAGAGGAACAGGAGGGAGGGAGGGAGAGAGAGAAGTGGAACAAAGAGAAAGGGAACAAGAGATAAAGATTGAGAGGGAGTAATCAGTCCTTTTCTTCCTCCACTGCCATCACTTGCCCCTCCGAGCTGCATTCCAGATTGATTAAAAGCTCCTCTTGTAATTGTCAGATCTTGTAGGAACCATCTCTGTGTTTGAGGAGTGAGTGGGGGGGTTTAGTGTGTGAGCAGGGCAGAAGAGAAACCCAATTTCAATCACGTCAACCAGTGTAACAATAGTCACTTCAATAGCCACCAGTCGCTATCGCATCAATCAGAAACTCCCCTACTCAAACAAAAATATATGTTGTTTTGTCTTTATGGACGGCAGCCCAGGTAGCTCAGTCCTACATTTGCATCCTTCTGAATGAAAAATGTGCGTGTGTGTGTGGATAAAAACACACACACACACACAGTCTTATACACACACACACACACGAGTCATTTCTCTAGTCATTAAAATGAGAAACAGCCGATGGTGTAGGAGCTGTTGAAATACCATTAAGAAATGGAGATAAATGCAGTGGATCCCGGCCTACTACAGCAGCCTCACTACAGTAAATCAGACAGTGACGAATATTACACGGGCCACGCTGCGTGCATAAGAACACACAAATGCACACACAGACAACGCACACTCGTGGGTTTACACACAGCCATCCACACACAAACCGCACAAACAATCTGTGAGGCACCTTGCAAAAAGAAGGGGGGAAAAAAGCCCTTTCGGTGGATTAATGAGTAATTATCCTAATTAAATGTTTCCTGATCACCCGTTATGATATATGGATGATTATTATGTTCAGAGATGATTAAATGATAGTATAACAGAGGAGTCTGATATCATTTCAAAGAATTAATGAGAATTTGTACAGAGGAACCATGTGGAAGTAAGGCGTAAATTAAATATTGGATTAACTTAGATTGAATCAATTCAAGACTAATTGTGAGCCGCAATAATAACAAACTTTCTGCCATTTAATCACAGGTGAAGAGTTATGTTGCTACTTTTTTTAAATGATTTAAATATAGAACAAACTGAAGAGCCCAAAAAGTTATTTTTTTTAATTCATTTTAAAATGCAGTCAGTGGCATCGGGTTAAAAACTACTAGATATTATACAGGTCTTTTGTCTGACCTGTATAATTTTTTATGTGTGTGTTTGTGCCCTAAAAGGTGAACTTACAAGCAGAGAGTGGGAGAAAAAAACAACTTCTTCTGATCTTCTTGAGACATAACTGCTCTTATGACCAGTTGATTGTGTCACTCAGCCTAAAGTAAACCAATAAATGAGGCTAACCTCGTAACAGAGGGTCATTGCTTATTTAAAAGCTCATTGATTAACAGTTGTGATTATCGATCACACCATGTGGTCCAGACAGAATTGACACATCTGATATGTCCGACATACAGAGAGAAAGGCTGGTCGGTCGCTGGATGCGACGGTCACGACGATATGAGCGCACACTACTCCTCTTCTCCATCACGTTCTAACTCGAAGAGATTATTTGGAGTCTCAACTTAATATCCGCGGAATATTTGAACCGCTTCAATATTGGGCACTGACCCTGTGTTTCTCGCTCTAGCGTCTGATTCACTTTTCCCATACAGTCGCTGCAGAGCAGTTGCATGTGAAGGAGATAGTACGCAGTAATATTCAATTATTGTATGCACGGCGTCCCCGTCCCGCCCTAAATTGATTTCTTTCAGAACGGGAGGCATCGCTCAGCACTGACACACAGCCATGTTTCCCCCATCTACATCCCACGCAAATTACTCCTCCATCTGCTCTCCCTCTCTGCGTCGTGCATTTACCCCCTCACCTCTCCTCTTTCCTCTCCTCCTCCCCTCTTCCTCCTCTCTTCTCTTCTTTCCTCTCGTCTCATCATCTCCTCATCTTCTCCTTTTCCCTGTCAGGACCGCGCCGCTATCGGCGGTTGACACAGGCCCCAGCTCCCATACAGTACGTTTAATCTGCCTTTAATCTCTTTGCAGTGTAATGGGAAATGGTTTTGTGTTTTATTATTTGATTGAAGCCACGAGCCCACCCCTCACCACCGCGGGACACTGTGTTTAGGAGTGGGAGGTGTTTTCAATTTTTGCCCTCGCTCAAATTATCTTCTATCAAAGAATTCGTATCAGTAATATCATTCTACATATTAACCATGCTGTTTGTAAGTGGCCTAATAGGAGGAGGAGACGAGTGGAGAAAGAAAAATCAAGCCAGAGAGAAAAATGAAAGAGGCTTCCAATTGGAGAAAACATTACTCTGGATTACACGCAGGCTGAAAATGTCAACATTTTTATTGTCGCAGTCGAGAAACGATTAAAGCGAGAGTTGCTCATCTGCAAAAAGAGTGTCTTTTATTTTTATTTTGTCATGTGGAGGTAGCCCACTGTAGTTGTGAAAGTTTTCTCCCATCAGGTTATACCATCATCATAAAGACCTAAACAACTGTACCTTTAATAAAGCCACACAGAGAGGGAGCAGGTCTAATCAATACTTCATATAGCAGGGATTATTGTTTGTTCAGCGTTGACATAGATTCAAAACATCTAGGCTCAATAGTCATGTAAAGCTAGAATTGATTTGTTCATAAAAGCAGTGAAATTTTTTAAGTTGGTGTCACATTTATGATTTTCTTTCTTTCTTTCTTTTTCCCAGCGTCATATTTTTTGTTTTGGTTTTTTTCCTCCATACATTTTAAAAGAACGGGCCTGCTGTTAACGCTGAATGGCATTTATAGTCTATGATGGCTAAAATCAACAAAGAAATCTGAACATACAAATAAATGCACGCATAGACATGCACAGGTATTCACAGACACACACACACACACAGCCTCTTCTCTCTCCTTTTCTAATTAAAGGGACCTCTCTGCCCTGGGTGTGTGTGTGATATTGACACTTAGCTCCGTACAATAAACTTTATTGGCAAGCCCTGCTTGATTACAGCACTAAACTAGAATAACAAGGAATATGGGAGGAGGGAACGTGGATTATATACTAAACAGACATTAGCAGCCTCTATTCCAATATCTGGTGCATTTTAATAGGAAGCTCTGAAAGGCCTCTCTTTCTCTCTCTCGCTGTTGGAAACTGGAATGAGCTCGAGCTCGGCACAAATAAAGAATGACATGGATGAAATATAGTAAAGGTAGAAAAATACGAAGAGAGGAAAGGAGAGATATATATTGAATGATGGGGGGAAGGAAAGAGAGATAGATTTTCCGTCATTAATGATCTATGGAAAAATACTCTGTCTATTTTCAGATATACTGTTAATGGCTGCTTGCTGCCATTAAAATCGTTGCCGTCCTGAACTCAGCTATTCAAATATTGGCTGCTGCTTCATCTAATATTCATCTACTGGAGGTCAATGGCAGCAGTGGCATGCTTAATTTGTATACATAAATTAAGGGTGGATACCAAGAGTTTAGATTGGTCAAAAACAGAGTTTATATGTTATTACACCTTCAAATTTTCAGCATTACAAGTCACTTCTATTGTCTTTACATTCAGACACTATCTGCAGACAGAACTGTGTAATTTACTTTAAGAAATATTCATTTGCATGCAGACAGAAACCAGGATTTTTGTTTCCTCTTAGCCCTGGTGAAAGAAAACAAGTGACTCTGCAATTATTTCTCAACACTGGTGTCTCCAACAATACCTGCAGGCAAAGACTTCACAGAGGCTTCCTCATCCTGGACATTAAATTACCAGCTCAAGCGCTGAATCAATTAGGCTGCATCGGCATGCGAAGCAGAAGGTGGTGTCTTGGTTTTTTTGGGGGTGCATGCCTCATTTCTGGTATTTTCATGTAAACAGGCACTGAGCTCTCTGTCAGTAGTAACAGTACTGACCCCAGATCACCTGCAAAGATTACCGCAAGTAAAAGGCATCCGATTATTATCGGAAAGTGCAGCACAATATAAATATATATGTGTTTTTTAATAAATGTGCATGAGAGCCCATGACAGCAGAGTTGCGTTTGCAAATGAACCGCAGATGCAACAATCACTGATCAGACTTCTCTGCTCAGTCAGTTGAACTACAATGACCCCTACTGGCCTAAAATGGTACTGGGTCAGTGCAATCTTCACAAAGAGCCTGTGTGGAACTTGTGGCGCTGCAATAGTTTGGGACCTTTAAAGCAAATAAATACACAAGTATGGTGAGGACCTCAAAACAAAAAAATTATTATGTTATCCCTCTGTGACGCATATCCTGCATATTCTCCTTCAAACTTCACACCACCAGTCGTTCTGTTTCTTTTCTTTTTACCTCATTTCTTCCCCCATTCGCTTCAATCATCTCCTCCCAAATCAAACCTTCTCATCTTCCCCTTTTTCCCTCTCTTGAGGCCTTGGCACCCTTGGCAGGGTCTCTCCCACTGGGTGTGTTGGCAGAGAAGCTGTCTCTGATTCACCCACAGCGTGCCCTCTGGCTTACCAGGCTGGCACAAGGACGCAGAGCAGAGCTGAGAGTAGAGGGCAGGGCGGTAAGCACGGAGCTCTCCAATGATAGGGCCATTTATTACAGAGAAAAGGTGGCGCGGCATTAGTTAAGTTATTTAAGGTGCAGACGGTGGATTTAGGCCTTCAGTTTCTGTGAGCACGGCAGAAAATGTGAGATTGGAGCGGCAGGAACGACTGCCGCTTGCCTGTGTGTCTGGAGAAGAACACCAGAGAAAGAGAGAGAGACACACATGCAGTCTCACCTTGAAGAACCACTGACCCCACACACCTTTATTGCATCGCCAATTAGAAGTGAGGGAGGGAGGAAGGGAGAGTTACAAAAAGGGAGAGGTGGAAAGAGTGAAAGAAAGAGGGGGAGAGATGTATTTCATAAATGTAGTTCCATAAAGAGCACTGACCCAAATGGCATTCAGTAATTCTTCCCTGTGCCAGAGGAGGCTGGATAATCAGAAACTTCATCAAGCTCGCCCCTTCCTTCCCTCTTTCCCTGCGTCTGCAACACCTCCTACCGTCCCACCCTCAGCTGGAACCTCTTAAACAAAAATCGTGAGTAATATAACTGAATAACGTATACGGTGCATCCACAGCACGCATCAAAGAACATCCCTCTATCCCCCGCCCCCCTTCATCACTTCATTTTAATTAAACAAGTTTCCTCCACTCGCCATCTCTCATCTCTTTGATCTGTTCCCATCCAACTCGCTGGAAAAGAATCAGTCCGACTCCACTTTGAGGAAGTTGTACGTGTTTGATTGCGGCAGCACAGCATTGATTCAAGCTACACCAAAAGGCATCGGAGCACTTACCAAAAAAGAAAAAAAGTTACAGAAAACATAAAGAAACAGTCCGTTTGTCAAACACTCCACTATAACTACATCCCCCTTTTAGTCCATATGGGTTTACAAATAAAAGCTGAACAAATCCCTTTTTGAAAATGTTCAATAAATTCATATCTGTCTTCATGACACTGACTGCAATACATATCAAATCTGTCACCGCTGCACTGAGATGGATGTGGGAGGACAGAAATCTGAAAGAAAACAACACAATTAAAGTGTGTCTCAAGCAGCAAGCTCCCATTGATCTATCTGCTCTCTTTTCCAATGCGCTATGGACTTAACATGGACTTATTCTTTCTTAAGCACAACTGGGACCACTCCCTCCCCCCTGGGGTGCAGCGCTCACACAATGCTTCAAAAGAACATTTTGTTTATATGTTCAATACCAAAACATCAATAAAGTTATCCATTCATTAATTTCCTATTCAATACAAATTTAATGCAGAACCACGGAGTAGCCAGCTCATATCCAATAAGGACATCTATCCCCGATCACTCAGCCCGGTGCTTCACATCCCACACGCACAGGCACGCACGCACGCACACACACATCAATAGGGCTGTCCCTAAAACAGCTATTCCTCACTGACTGACTCAATACTGTAGACAGGGGTGTGGAAGAAGGAAAACAGCACAAAACAGGAGGAAGGGAGTGGAAAAAAGAGGAGGACTTAGTGTATGATTACTTACAAACAACTTGCCAAGGTGAAAGAATAATAACTGATGGCTGCATAGAGCCAACAGAGAGAATTTCTCACTTTAGTTTACTGTGTATGCATTTGCAAAGTGTGGCTTGGTCACACCTAAACGAGGTGGGAGAAGTGTGCACAAAATAAGGTAAGAGTTGAAACACTGAAAAGAAAGTATTTAAAGATTTACTCACCATACTGTCTCAAAAGTGCTCAACGTGCAGCAGAAGTGTCCCTGTCAGGGTTATGATTTTATAGTTTATATTAGTGGATGTTTCAACAGTTGGGAATGAAGTGTAGGCTTTGTAAAGATACTAACACTCTTCGTCTGTGTTTAAACCTAGCGACCCATGGCCACATTAGCAAAGAGAGTAAAAACATCCGTATAACTGAGCAAACTCTTTTTGGGTAATATAGGCACCAAGGGAGTCTTTACTGTGGGTCTTTAAATATTGTAGAGGTACAATGCTAAATCAGCGGGGTACTCTTTAACCACCTGAATGCTGCTGAGCAATTTAATCCTGGCAATTTATCACATTTTATTTACTAATCATTTGTTTTGTGTGTAAAAAGCTTAATTTTCAGCATAACTTGCTTCTCTAGTAGCTGTCAGAGCTGTATAAAACAGCATGCCACAGACAGTAAAATATAAGACCGAACTAAAGAGTACACATGTTCAGTGGTTAAGGAGGAGTATACTGAGCAGCTACAACATTAAACCCACTGACGAGTGACGGCAAGTAAACCTGTCCCTCTAGTTCTTGATGAGAAATCCTGGGACTCTAGCATTCATATGGATTTTACTTTGACACAGTGCAGCAAACTACACATCATAGCAGACCCGACAACCCCACTTCCCCCCTCCCCCCGAGGCAGCAGTGCTCCCTTACTACAGCAGCAGCCTCCCCAAACACAACACCTGCCCTGCAAAAGCTGTTGAGGAAGGGCTCGAGGAAAACGACAAAGAGCCCAAGGCATTGACCCTGCCTCCAAACTCTCCAGGTCCCAAACCAACAGCACCACTGTGCAATGCGCTGGAAAAGCCCAATCTACGGAAGCCTGCTTGTGATTCCCTCAGCAACAGCATGATATCACCAGAGAAACCAATAGTTAGGCCTGTTGTAGCAGTGCAAGGAGGGACTGAAGAGTGTTTTCACACTTGCTTGCACTGTTTCAAGCTCATTCGTGTTAACTTTTGAGATCAGTGTTCCAAGAGTAATGTGCTCGATGATACAATCTATAGCTCTCTGTTGCATGTGATTAGGAAATGCGCAGTATTGAATATGATACAGGTAGTGAACCCATCTGAATCGCGCCTCCCATAACCCTAACATAATACATATCAGATGGAGCTGTGAGCTGCATGTGCTTTTAACACGTTAGAGCTGGCCACATGACACGAGAGCCAGGGTCCACGGGTCAAGTAGAGTCAAACCAGGTAGGCGATTGGCTGATTAGGTCTGAGTGTAATGATTAATCAATGGTTGAATGCATTAGCCTAATCTAATGGGCCAGGTGGGAGAGGACAACGGTAGACGCATGGAACTCGTGATTGAGCACAACATGCAACAGCAGTGCAATCAATAGCATATAGAGTGGTCTAACCTCAGTGTGTGGTGGTGGCGACGGTGGGAGAGGAGGGCGTCCAACCACAGGCATTTAGGATGTCCTCTATACGTGTGCGAGCGTAAATATGTATGGTTGGTTGGTTCCTTTTGGACAAAAAAGGAACCGAGCTGTGTTAGTCTGACTGAGTGGATCATGATATGATCTGGGGGAAATCAGAGCTCCCGTTTTTGGCCAGCACCTCACACACCTGAGTGAGTAGATACTGTTTGTTTCTACTCTGCAGAGAAAAAGAGGGCAAAAAAAATGAGACCACACTAGAAACAGTGAAAAAATAACTAAAAGACTGACACGGAAGAAAGGCTCCTTCCTTCTGTGCTTTACCCAATCTTCCACACTTCTCATTTATAGCATTAGCCTGCTTGACACTAGTCGGTACACTGAATGCAGTGACTAAAAAGGTGACAAAACACTGATCAATGCATGAGGAGATCAACCATGAAGGGATCCACTATGAAAAGAACAAAAAGGCAGACAGGAAGAAAGAGAATGCAAGAGAGAGAGAGAGAGAGAGAGAGAGATGACAACTTAGGGACAAGAGCCAGTCAGAGCAGAGGACAGGTCTGGGTCAATACTCGCACCACATACTGCTGACACTGCACCACTCAACACGCGCACACATGCATGCCACACAAACACGCACATTGTCACAGACAGACAGACATCAGACCAATCAGTCAGCCGGTGTCAATGTTTCAAGAGGAAGACGGAGAAAAGAAGAGTGTGAAGGTATGTAGCTGTACAAAAAACAAAGTCAGACATGCCGGATATCCACTGCGTTCAAGGACATTTAACAGAGTGAACTAAGTCCCTGTGAGCCCCGTCCACCTTTCTTACAGCTGTCTATATATTAAGGAAAAACAGCAGACCCAGTATTTAAAGAGTCAGTTCACCCAAAAATTTAATAAAACAGTTTCATTTAAATTCTCAGCTGTTTCCAGGCACATCCCTTGTTGTGCTTCTAACTTAAAAATTTAATACAAATCAAGTTGAACTTAACTTTTTTCCTTTTCCATTTTTTTTTTACATCATGTTTTGATTTTTTTCAAATAATATTTACCAGCTGATCAATCAAAATAGCAGAAAACTAATTAGAAAATATCTAAATCAGTTAAGTTAACAGCAAGCAGTCGCTCAATCTTCAGCGTGAATATTTCATGGCTTTCTTCCCAGATAGCAATTTTTTTTTCGGATGACTGGAGAACACAAAACATTTGAAGACATCAGATTTATCTCAGTCTTTTATTTATTTACATTTTTCCATTTCATAGACCGTATGACTATGCGGTTGATTTAAGGATAATCACCAGATTCCCCAATAATGAAAGAAATAATAATGAGCTGAAGCCTTTACCTCATTGCACATGCAGCATACATATAGAAAACATCAAAAAATATATTTTAATGTGATGTATTAGTCATCCGAAACTCTTCTTTGCTGCATCCTGTTAGATTAGCTTTTATTTTTTTTTTGTTTATTCGGTCATGTGCTTTAGCTTTTTAGTATGTGCATATGTGTTTGAGTGTGAGTGCGTGTGTGTGTGTGCGATTATCGCAAAAGAGAGGTCTCTCCATCTTTGAAATGAATTAGCGTGTGGTGCCTTATTGAGTGAGGTGCAGTGTTTAAGTGAAACTGATGAGAGATGTGTGAGCAGCGAGGACTGGGCTATAAGTATGTGACTGAGGTCACAGGTTAATCCCTATTGATTTACTCCACCGTCTGCATACAGCAGCACGGGAAGACAAGAAAGGGGAGGCCTGCCTTACCAGCTACCACACAGAACAAATGCAGTATTTAAAAAAGAAAACTCACACCTGCACCTCTGCACACATGTTAAGTGGGGTAAAGACAAGAAAATTAAGCATCATTTAATCCCTATAAAGTTAGTCGAACGCCCTCTACTTCTAAGTAAGCATCAATGAGCAATATGATCATTGATTCAATTAAAACATGCTCACATCCTCGTTTCATTGTTTTAAACAAAATAAATAAAAACAAAATCTGCATGTTTGCAATGCGTGTATTTGTTAGACAAAGAGAAGCAGATTTTTTTTTTTTTTTGCTTTAATCTGGAGAGCAGGTGAACTCACAGCGACCCCAGGCAGAGACCGCCGGGCCCGAGCACGTTTGAAAAGAAACCAGAATGAAACCTAAACAGAGCTGTATTTACAGTACAAACAGCATCCTCACAATCTCATCCCACAGAAGGACAGGTGAAATATTACATTAATATGAACAACTATTAATAATAACGCCCCCCACCCCCTCCTCCTGCACCACCTCTTGCCCCATCACTCCTTCTCTCTCTCTCTCTCTCTCTCTCCGCCTCTAATCCTATCATGCGGGCAATAAGTGTATGCACCATGAGCACATTTAATTTCTGCGGTTGGTTTTCAGCGAGCCCAGAGGTGAGCCTTAATAAGGATCAATGGCACTTTATCTGGGACAGCACCCACTTCACAGCATGCAAATTACACAGCAACCCTTAAAAAAAGAAATGGATTTAATTAAAAAATGTAGAACCACGGGCTCTGGAAATTCAATTAAAGGATTTATGCAAAGGTTGGCTAGCTTTTTGTGTTGCAGTTCCTGCTTATATAATGAGCTTTTCATATTAAAAATCAATAGGTAATCTGGGCTAGGGGATCGGCTGCTTATGTACATTTTTGAAATCAATTTGAAAAATAGTCCATCAGCTCTGTGTGACAACAAAGAAGGGAGGGAGAGGTTCGTGCATGTGTGTGTGCGTGTGTCAAGTTGTGAGGGTCAGCAACAGGAAAACGGTACCAGTGGATGAGTGAAAAAGAGGTGATAGGTTACATCTCTCCTCTCTGAGGGTTACAGGAGAAAAGCTCTGAAGCTCTAAAGCTATGAGAGACCAAGGGTGAAGGAGGCGATGTGGAAGAGTAGAGGGTAAGTGAGTAAGGATGTCTCTCTGGCCAGGTCACTTTCTGGCTCTTTGGCCTGTTCTGATCCCTTCTATTAGAGAGAGTGTCCCTTGGCAGTCAGGGTCTAGCTGGTTCTGACCTGTAGCTCTGGGGTAATTTAGCCCAGCCCCAACTCAGACTCAGCCCCGACTCAGACAACCCCAGCTGGGGAGCCGTCCTAATGGTCTCCCTGAGGTGTCTGGAGCTGGAGGAGCAGAGGATGTGGTTGATTCTTTAAATGATGTTTCTTCACAAACAAATCTTAGCCAGTCACAGAAACACGTCTTAGAAAGAGGTACATGCAGAACTCATGCACGCAAAAAAAAAAAAAAAGTGACAATCTTTTGCAGACTTAAGCTTTTTTTTTGTTTGTTTCATTGTTGAAAAATTACTTCTTTTCTTCTTAAACTTCTTCTGTTTTCAACAGGGATATTGTTCATCCTTCCTTCACACTCATGTTGTATAACTGTACGCAGGCATGAGGGGTGAATGACTGACTGCATACAGCAGCAGACTGTCAGCATTTGATTGGTTCTTTATTGATCCAGACACGCTTTCCATCACATCAACTCATCCACAATAAACCATTTACACAGTTTCCCTGTGCAATGGAGCACATAACCAGGCCTCAGGCCATCTCTGTGCACCCACTGTGCGTGCGTGTGTGTGTGTGCCTGTGTGTGTGTGTGTGTGTGTGTGTGTGTGTGTGCCTGAGCATTTGTGTGTTTTCTTTAATGAAATGGTATCTCCATGGCCAATAATCCCAGTAACAGGATTGGGCAGAACACACATGTCAATACAGGCAAATAGGATTGTATGCTTTTATCATGCCACACCAACACATCTTGTTTCTCACTGCCTGCTGATGTCTCTCTCTACATAGTGCAGCAGCACGGCAGGATACGTCTCGCAGGAATATCACATTGATTATATCTAGTTCTTCAAAAATGGTCTAAAACATGGCCTCTAAAGGAAATCTGAATCATGACAGCGTGTGAACCTCATGCCAGTTGGCACAATATCTAATATTCTCTCTACCCCACTAAAGAGAAACCTACACAGTGTTTCCAGTCAGGCTGGAGCTGACCCCCTCCTGTGTAGCCCCTAATCATCCAAGAGGACTCTATTACAACGGCCTGGCAGCTCATCTAACCTCACAGTGAAGAAGGGTGGGGGGGGGCGGGCGAGGAGATTGGGACCTCTGCTCCTCTTTCTTTCCACATGGTTGAGCAGCACACACACATACACACAGGCTTCCTAGGTGTACAGCAAAGCTGCCCGCCTCTTTGGGCTACACCAGATAGGAGATGGAGCATCTGACCTTATGTCTGGCTGCAAGAGAGAAACCGATACCGAAGTAACAGTGCCTGCTGTACTCACACATAGCACCAACCAGCCATTCTACGGTGTGTCTGCTAAATGGTAATGCTGATGTCTCTCTTGCAGGATTTGTCTCTTGGGTTAACCCCCAAGCTGCAGGATTGAGCTCCTGGTCACATTAGGCAAGGCTCAGCTGAGAAGGAAGCAACGCCAGTCCCACATCTCGTGCCTGAACCACTGACTGCTGGTGCCTGGTCAAAAGTTCAGCTTGTGCATATGTAAAAAGGTGGCTGGGTGCCCGAGGCAGGATCTTGGGTAAAATAATCATGCAAAAACGCTAAGAAGCATGGGACTAGGCGTGAGCGCTGATGAAACCGGCCTCTGGGAGAATCGAGGCGTCTGATTGGACCAGTAGAGCCTCTTAGGCCTGTGCCCACAGCACCCCTCCCCTCTCTTTACCCATTATAGTGGATGATGTACTGGAGCCACTGCCCACACACTGGTCTCCATTCAGCTCAGCACTGTCTCTGCCTATAGTTAAGGTATATATTTGATGGGTATAGGCTGAGCCCAGCTGCTCAGAGCCTGAGGGTATACCGATCTTGAGGGAGCAATCAGTCAGTCAACAAAATGTCACAGGGTCAGCGATCCAGCATGACAGGACGGTGACAACTTCACAAAGGTTACAGCCAAATTAATAACTGCAACAGTCACTGAAATTCATTATGTCCTGTTTAAAAGTGTGCCCAGAGTTCAGATTCAAAGGAAACCATCTACAATCTAGAAAGACCCACAAATCCTACAATGTTTGATCAAATAAATCAACCATCAATCAAACTTTTCTGCATTAAATTGCTCTAACTAAATCACTTGATAGCAGATGTTTTTTTGCCTCTCTCGCTCTCTCTTAGGTCTCTCTCTCTGTCACACACACATATACACACACAGACACACACACAACTTCAGGCCAGATCATTTGGTGCTGATAATCACACCAAAGGACACAGGCAAAACTCCCACACTAAACACGCTGAATTAAAGAAACAGGAGTTACAGGCCTGGTTGCACAATCTCTGATAAGTAGATCAAGGCACAGGGAGGGGAACATGATGTTAGTGAGAGATAGTTTGGCTGATTAAAATGTCATGGCTCTTTATAGATGTCTTTCTCAACTCAGCAAAATTGAATCAGTTCTGTGCATCAATAGCAGAGTGGGCTGGGGCTCCCTGCTAATAGAGAAGTTTCTTTCTCTTAAGTTCAAACCACAACACAAGGAATGCAAAAGCGAGGAAGTCACACATGTTTTGATTAGACGTGACCAAAGTACGGCAACAAGAAAAGACACAAAAAAAGCGTGCAAGTTCAAAGATAAAATAAAAGAGCAGGAAACAATTAATAAGGGGCGAAAACATGGGTGTGATTAAATGACCGACCACGGCACATATAGCCCTACATAACATTTGATCACCTTTACAATAGCAGTCAATTAATGACTTGGGATCACATGTAGCTCCAGGTGTTCCAGCCGTCTCTGTGTTGCGAATTCATGCGTGTGCTTGTCAATGTGTGTCTGTTCGTGTTGAAAAGCTCTATTTTACCCCACCTGTGCTCATATAAATCAAACCTGTGCTTTAAATGAGGGGCTGGTTATTTGCGCAAGAACACACATGGGGGCTTTGTGATTGTTTTTTGGAGTCAACATTCTGCTTATGTTTGCATCCCAGAACAATCTCCATGGATCCCGCAAGCGTACGCAAGCAATTAAAGCGATAGCATCTTCATATCCCTGCAACCAATAACTGAAATAATATCACTGTTTTATTAAGCCCTTAATGTGGGGGCAGAAGGAGTGAGGAGTGGGATTTTAAAGAGGATACACTTTCAGGGGCCTTATCAAGCCCAGATTTAAATAAGAGCAAATGCTCAGCTTAGGGGGTGCGTCTGTGTATCTGTGTGAGTCTGTGCGTAAGGCTGTGTGTCTGCGTGTGGCCTTTATCAGACATTAGTTTTAGCTAATCGCTGTGTCAGCACACCAGAATTTAATTACTAGCTCTACCTTTGTCCTTTAATATTTACTAACATCTACACTTCATTAAATTAATGACATATAAAATTTAAAAAAAGAAAAAGAAAACCCTCTGCTAATTGGTTATGTGTGCTTGCTCCTAAAATGTTAGCACCCATTCCTTAAGATACATGAAAAAATACACAGACGTATCAGCCAGACTAGGGTAGCATTCCAAATAATGTGATTAGAAGGAATGCTGGACAAACTTTGGCTTTTACGAATGAAACACGGGACGAAGTGATTAAAAAAATAATTCTAAAATAAAGAGACGGGACGCAAAAGAGTGCTTGGTGACAGAAAAAGTCAAACTGAGGAAATATTCAGCCTGGCATTTTGCAAAAAGGTGCTGAGGAGCCGTTCCTCTCATCTCTCATCCTATGTCAAATGGCGGAGAGACAAATGACGGCCCGAGGCCTTGCGTCTGTCAAACATGATGGATCAGAACAACGCTTCACTAAAACTCCACCACGCTGCCTTTCAACATCACATTTTCACTTCAGTGCAAACACTAAATTGATAAAGTATGAAGAACAGCTAATGGAAAGATGTAATAGTCAAACTAAAGCATATATTAGGAGGCTATGGAGCCTAAAGGGTAGAGTGCTGCTATCCATTGAAAAGTCTTAGAGAGCACAGGACACAATATGGACTGAAATAAATCACGGTGCTGGATTTTATCGTTCATATCTAAAGCGTGTGAGGACGTTAACCTCAGGCACCTTATATCATCTCGTGCGCACACACACATGTGCTATTAAAACGTTCCCACACATACAAATCATGCAGATGCTTACACATTCACAACAGTTGGTGGCTGAGCCACACTGTAAAGGTTAAACCCTTCACGGGAGTTTAGCTGTAAGTTGTCCGATATCTTATGATCCAACCAGATGCCACAGCGGATGCTGTATGCATGTGTGTATAGCTGAAGTAGTGCTGGGCAGCTTCATTACTCTAATCCCCAAAAAAGACACTGTATCACAAAAGTGCTGAGCCAAACTCAAAATCCTTCCTTAATGCCATCCTTCCAAAACTGGGTAGGAGTTCTCAGATCAGCCACAACTCAGGTACAGATGCTAGAGGTTCTCCTATACTGTGCGCTTGTGTCTGTAAAACAGCAGTGGCCTTGCAATGGCACCCCACACAAAAACTATACCCATCCAAAATATACTGATTGGTCGGGGAAACTTAAATCACTGCAACAACAAAGAGCTGCCACATTCAGTAAAAATGTATTAGGCACAGAACTTTTTTTTATTTTAGTACTTAACTGCATAGGAGCTAGGGCTGGGATTAGGCATTAACAGCAGCCTATAATAGTCGCAGTTCTCTGGAATAGAGTACTGAGAGGATAGAAAACTGTCTTTCAGGGTTAAACAAACAGTGCCATGCAGAAGAGGAAAACAAACCACAAATATCTCTCTATCTATTAAACCCAGACTGAGCCTTCAGCAGATCTACCCCTCTCCATCCTGTTCCTGTCCTCTCTCCCAGAAATGTGCCAAGACAAATACGCCGGCTCTGTAAGCGCTATATGAGAGTCACAAATTCACAGACTGGCTTTGCATTTAGAAAAATATAACTAGCTGCAGAATTACTCCAGCGCAATGAAAAGTAATGTCAAATGTTAACCAGTCGAGCGTTTCAGCGAGCCTTCAGGCAGGCTGAGCTACAGCCTGCGCACTCGTGAGGTGATATAACACTTTCTCCAAGCTTCTTTTCTCGCTTACCATAGACTTTGTGAAAGGTCTGGCCAGCGTGAAGAGAAAGGTCATCAGCCACCAGCTCCGGTGTATGGAGGTGTACATCATGTTCCCAGGATGCAATGCGTTGGAGGTGACACCGTAAGGCGAAAGCCGCCGGTGGAGCTCGTTGCTGAAGAGGATGTTGCAGAGTTTGGCGCGGTTGTAAGCCAGCATGGACCAATAGTCCTTCTTTGAGGGGGACAGCAGCGCCAGGTCCACTTTGCCACATGAGTCTAGGAGGTCTGTGAACCTGAAAGATAGTTTGCATTAAGAGTAGTTAGTGTGAGTCTGCCTCGGCCTGCGCGTAGGCTTTCCGCCGGCAGATGTGTGGCGCTTTCTGCATACAAATCAAAGACGTGACATGATGTTCTTTAATTGCCTGCGACAGAGCTGTTAAAATCCAGATGTTTGACAAGGCCCCTTAAACATTACACTACTCGTTGTGTTATTACACGCTCACACAAAAATCTCAATACACGAAAACGACACTGTGTATTTATGCGTCTGTGTGTGTACGTATGTGTGAGAGGCGCGGGATGAGGCTCCAAACCAGCGGAACACATCCTACATATTAATCCAGTCATTAGAAAACAACCAATCAAAATGTCACCTGGTTTCCTTGTTGTGATTTTACAAGCTCGCTGCCTCTTGTTTACTGTCGCCTTCCGCAACATCCTTGCTTGGCTAAATTACAACATCTGCAGGCTTTTCATTTCATGTGCTGCAACTTCGTAACTACTTCAGCAAGTAGAGGTTAATAAATCAATTGCCTCGACGCTAAAGCCTTTTTTTTTTTGTAAATCAAAATTTGTTTGCACGACAAGCCGAAGCTGTGCCTCGTTACAATTGAATGAGGTCTCGCAGCGATATTAATGTCGAGGTTTTGGTTTTCAAACATGTCGTTTACTGTCTCTGAGATGCAGCTTAGATATTTCAGAGGTAATTTCATTAAGGATATGATCTCTCGTTTGACCAGATCTGATGTAGTACTAGAGTAAAGTAAACCTGTATTGGGTCAATTCCACAGTAAGCCCCTGTGGTGGAAACTGATAAAGTGTCCAGCCATTACTCCTGCGTCCATCTTTTCCATTCCTGTCCCTTACAGGTCACTGCTTTACCAAGCGGACAAGGGGCTTAGGGAATACAATATACTGCCAGGTCATGGGTCACCCACTGCCTGTGAGGGGAGGCTAAGTAAGTAAACATGAAATCAGCGGAAAGTGAAAATAACACAAGCAAAAAAGGGAGGGACTTCAGTGGATGTAATATAGGTCTGGAATGAGGTGGACAGAATGGAAGATGCAATATGAGATATTGTCTACTTTTGCTCCTTTATTCCTTCTCTCTAGTCTGTGTTAGTGTGTAACTGACTCTCTCTGGTTCTGCTTTAGCCTGCTTTGAAGGGGTTAAAGCCACTGCTGATTGTTGAGGACAGAAGGAGAGAGGCAGTGTTTGGGAGGCAGAAAAGGAGAGCAAACTGTAGGGTGAAGAGTAAGGAGAATACCTGTGCATTCTTACCACTGCAAATACGTAAAAATAGTACGCATCTTCCTTATTCTAACCCGACAGTTTTTACACAATCAAAACTTGCCTGTACCCACTTTTCTTACTGCTTTAGCAAGTTTTGCGTCAATCACATGTCAATATTCCCTTCACGGCAACCTTTCCTTCCATGAGCTTTTCCTACTCCGTCTTCCTCCGACTTTTCCTACAGCTTGTAATAGCAAAGTGACCCCAAGTGAATCTGAGTGTCAAACCATCCCCTCTGCTGCTCCTGCCCAATCATGCATGGCAGCCTGTATAACATAACTCATATGAGGGCCCCTGTAATAGTGCTGCTGTTTGATCTGCTAGAATAACTCTGCGTATGTTCGCGTTGTCTCAGGTCACTCTGCCGAGCTCCAATCAATCACTGCTTGGCCGTCTGACTGACTGAAGCCACGATCAATGCTGCACACAGACAGGGACTGGCTCTAAAATACATGGCTCAGGGTCTGGGCTTACAGATTACTGCAAGACTCTGCGCTTG
Source organism: Haplochromis burtoni (assembly GCF_018398535.1). NCBI lineage: Eukaryota > Metazoa > Chordata > Actinopteri > Cichliformes > Cichlidae > Haplochromis > Haplochromis burtoni. The sequence goes on from NW_024582540.1 coordinate 654,596, forward strand.
TCTGCTGCATAACAGAAAAACTTGAGCCTTTGGAGTTCCTTGAGAAAAAAAAAATGGAGGAAAGGGCTGAGTCAGGGGGGTCAGACATAAAAGAGCAGATACTTGATCAAAGTAAATTTTAGCTGATAAGGCCATCCATCATGCTGATGATACGTTTAATTCACAGTGACAGCATGCGGAAAGGAATGAGTTTGAGTGAGTGAGGCTGTCATGTTTGACAATACGCATAAAGTCTTATCTGTCAACTCGTCGGGAAAACTAGCCAGTGCAGCGGCTTTAAGTGCACGACTGGCGATGAACTCCTGAAGACTAGACAGGCTAGTTCTGGGCAATTATCAGCGTGACTTTAATATGGAAAGACCTCACTGATACAGGCAGCAACCTCTCGACAAACAATCAAACATATTTATACTCACTAACACAAAACTAGTCAATCTTCCCTTTCTTTACCTATGTGACTCAGAGGAAACCACCACGACGCGTGCTGGGGCTGAACGACGCAGCACGTCTTGTAGACATTGCACTAGCAGGAAGTGACCCAGATGGCAGATCTGGAAGGTGGACTCCAGGTTGTCTTCAGTCAGCATATAGGGCTGAGTGCACACTGCTGCGTTACACACCAGAATGTGCAGCGGCCTATGGGAGGAAGAAAACAGAAAAACAAAACGTGTTTGACTGATTGTGAAGTGAAAACAAACGGCCAAAGAAAAAGATTTCCTACCATATCAGGATGAAGAAGATGTAATGAGAGACAGAGGGAGGAGTTTTTTTTTAAAAGAGGAGAATTAGAGAAAAATGAAAGCAGAGAGAGGAAACGGGGTTTCTTATTCCAAAGTGCGGTAGACTTTAGAGGTCTCCAGAGACAGAGCATCAGTAATGCTGATATGATACAGAGGTTTCCAGTGCAACTCCCAATGGCTACACAGCTACTGTAGATACCGAATACAGCTGGCTGGGATCCAAGAGCAACACCACAATGAAAAGCAATCTCAAACAGTTTCAACACACAGGGGTGGTGAAAGTAATGGATGTTGATACTGGCTCTGTGGAAGCACTTTGAGTAACCAAACCTACCAACACATCGACTCAGAAAGGCCAAGCAAAAGAAAACAGATCAAAGAAAAAACACGCGCTAAGTCATGGAATAAAAAAGGAGCTGGCATTATTAAAAAGGTCCAGTGAGAAAGCATATGTTTTAGGAGACGGAGACATGCAAAGCATTTTTATTCTTGCAGAATCCGTGTGGGCGACTGAGCAACGCTTCCCGCTCACACGGAAAGGGAAGGAGATTGCTGGATTGGTCAGGGCAGCGAGAGATCCTTGTCGGTGACAGCGTCGCTCCAGCGAGCTCAAAACCACAGTAACACAGTCGAACAATCCAAACACACCCCACCAATTTTTAATTTCTTCCATTAGAATTAATTATGAGGCCGAAGGCAATTTGTGTACCCTGTGTTTAAGACTGCCTACTGGATTAATTAAAAACTGGATGCTGGAAAATTAATGTGTGAATTGTTATGCCTTGCTATAATGAGCCATCCCATGCTATTACATAGTAGTGTACTGTACGATCACCTTCAGGCCTCTGAACACACAAGGTTCATTAAAGAGCACCAACCTAGGCACAAGTCAACTTAAAGAACGCCGACCTCAGCGCTTTATCGGCAACGCACACACTAGGAATGTGAGATATTTACATTTTCGCCCAAAATAAAACAATTGAGGAAGACTCACTTAATTAAAAGAACATTTGTAAATAAACAACCTCTGCGACCTGAGTTTAATCCTGATAACACGAGATAGGAGAGTAAAAGTTGCTGTAATGCTCAGAAATTTGCTCAGAAATCGCTCTAAGCTTAAAAGTAGGCAAAAAAAAAAAAAAGACTGGTTGTTTTTGCCCCAGTGTTCACATGTCTAATAGAGTGTGAAGTACAGTAACAGTGTGCAAACCTCTTGGCTCCATCCCTAATTTAGTGGCTAGGGGCAGTAATATCACAGACACAAAGCCCGACCTCCTCAACCTTTCACTGCAGCTGTTGATTTAAACTAACGCTTACGGCACTTACACCTCTTTAGCATTGCATGTTATGACCTGTAAAGGCAAAAGAAAAACAAAGCATCACAAATTGGTGATCAAAAAACTCCACAAATAAACAACTTTCCTCTGGTCAGTGCAGCGATTTCTCCCATGCAGCTCAGATGGGCCTCTGGTGAGTCTGCTTGTAATGTAAAAGGCCTGTTAATTCGACTGCCCACCAGTTAGTCCCTCTCTCATAAGCGCAGGTCTAATGAATGTCTTTAATAGGCCTACTGCTGCACACCACATTCCCTCTGTCCACATTAAGACCTCACACAACACTGTGTGCACCGTGCAATCTCAGCGCTGGTCAAACGAGGGTGTTAACTACCGAACGGGGAGACATCAGTTTATATATTTACTTTAAATAACCCCCCTGGGTATGACCCCTGACCTCTATGATAATGTAGGCCAGCAGGAAGAGATTGCCTGTGTGAGCTTGGCTCGTACTGCTGGTCGTTAACGATGCACTTTGCTCCAAACACATATACAGTGGATATGAGAGCGCCACTCATTTTGACCCACATTTAAACTCGCACTACAGAAGGAACATAATAAGGGAGCAAGAAAATAATCCAACCCTTACAAGAGTATAAATGAATGGAAGAATTGTGGACGAAGGTTGTCTGGTTTGTATATAATTTTTAGTTATATTCATTTGTTTGTTTAGTTTTTAAAAATCCCCTATTACATTTTAAATGCTTGAAATTAAAACTGAACTCAGTAAAAACAAATCAGAGGTGAAAACAAATTCCACGTGTTAATTACGGACCGTTCAGTAGAAATTATATTAGGGCCTTCTGTCAGTGCCGTCCTCCATCAATTACATCCCAATGAAACTGCGCCGCATTCAACAATATCAATATCCAGGTAATTTAATTTCAATGGACAGGCAATTAAAGCAGAATCGGGGTCAATGGAACACAAAGCAGCGTGAAAGCCACTGACTAAAGCACTTAAAAGCAAGAGAGTGAGAAACGAGAGAAGGAAAAGAAAAAGGCTCTGATTACATTTCACCTGTCAATGACACGCTGCAGGAGCATTATTGTGCATGTGCGTATGAGCATGTGTGTGTGTTTGTGTCTGTTTGTCTCTGTGTGTTTACAAGTGTGTGTGTGTGTGTGTGTGCCCGCGTATGTCTGTATGCACATATTTGTGCGTGCTGTGTTTGCCGCTCCTGTGCATGTTATGCCTGAAGACATACGTGCAGTAATAGAGTGGTGGTAGACTCAGACAGCTGCCCAGTGCCATTCACAGCTCAGAGCTCCCAGCCTCCACTCTGCTCTGTTCGCCTTCTGATGAGAATTAATGTACTCTGACGTCCCCTGGGAGTCCCGCACTCCCCCCCCAACAGCACGGCTAATGAAGAAATACAACCTTGCCAAAATACTGAGGTGGAGAGAGAACGACACAGACGTAGAGACGACACAAGAGAACGGGAAAGAAAGAGAAACTAAGGCAGATAAAACATTTGTAAACAGTGATATGCAAAAAAACTAAAGTGTGAGAGGACTGAGGAGTTGAAAGGAGGCCAGCATAACTTGAGTGTGGGTGGGAGGGATATATGTAAGCGCAGGGAGGGAACTATAGGACACAGAGTGAGGGAAGCCACCGTGAGGTTTGGCTGTGACCCAAGACACGTGTCCTGGATGGCCATAACCTGCCCCAGGGCTGCTACGGGCGATGACTGCCCGGCCTCTCCCCAAGGGGCTCCCTTGACACCAACACCCCCTGCGCACACACAAAAACACACTCCCCTGCCTAGAGACCTGCGGGTGGATGAGCCGTATGGATGATAGAAATTATGACCCCAAAATAGCAACCGTACGAGCGGCCACGGGACGCAAGACACATGCTATAAAAGCTGACCACCACAAAATAAGTGCCATAAAGTGTGTTCGACCAATGTCAAGCAAATCGACACAAATAGACACACTCACTCCTGGGGCCTTCCCCATATGGTGTCCATCAGTAACATTTTAGATGTCCTTTCAGTATGGCATAATAAAAGAGATAAATAGTTGCTAGTCCTAAATAAAAGACGCTATTTAGTCCCCACAGTTTTAAACTTAACTGTTTATTTATTCCTGCTCTTAGACTAAAAATAAGTATGAGCAACTAATAGGAAATGCCATCATTTTTTTTAGTTGGGCACGCTGCCATAACTTTAATTAATAAATCATTTTTAAACTCTTCTCCTGTGTTTTCCACACTGGAGATTCTCCATGTTGTTTGATTGTCCAGGTCCAACATCACGCAGGGCAATTTTCCATATGCAGGGCACCTGCATGAGCATCACCATTTACTGTGTGGTTTTGTGGGACAAATGCCAGCTGAATTCAGTTGTGACCAGCTCAAAGGCAAGAGTAAGAGCAGACAAAATTTATAAACGGCATCTATTACACCACGCCTGCTTGATCCTAAAAACACACAACCTGCATTTCCAAAACAAGGAAGGGATGAAAATGAACAACATTGTGTTTAATACTTACAGCTTCATTGCTTTGAAAGATTCAGCAAATTCCCTGACGCTGCGCAGAGAAGCCAGGTTGCACATCATTGCTTCAACTCTCGCTTTGTGCTGTTGAGAAAGAGAAAACAATATGATCAGAAAAATACAGACGTAACAGCAAATTAAAAGACATTTCAAAGACTTTTTTTTAGTTTTTTGCCCATTTTAATCGTTGTTGTCAAAGGAAATAGTGATCACAAGTAGAGGCTGAATGTTTGCATTCTGTTTTATTCCACAGGACAATGCAGTGATTCAAGTCCTGGAAGAGCGATCGCTCTTTGCTTGTAGTCCCCATGTTTTCCCCACTTTTACTTTGATGAGAATCCAGGTTTCCAGTTACCGTCCTGTCTAAAGACTCTTAAGAAACTCATAAGTAGTGACAGTGTCCTCTCCCTGCATGTTTGTGTGTGGCTCATCTCACACCATATGTTGGCAGACAGATAGCAGAGAAGAAGAAAAAGATAAATGACTTGAGAAGTGAATGCATAGCTGCATTTACACACTGCTGAAGACAGGCTAAATATCCATCATCCCCTCCATCCTACTGTAGCATTGTGCTGCAGGGCAAAGGCCTCAGCAAAAATGCATGCAAGGACCATATCTGTTTAATAAAATCATACAACGGGGTTCATCAAGTCTGTCAACTCACAGTCTTTCCATGCCTTTCTGTCTCTCCCCACTCTTCCCTTTATCTGCTGAGGCCCTCGACCAAAAAAAAGCCAGATTCGGTCTACCTGCAACATATGAGCTCACATGGGACTCTGGCATATGTTAGCACGAGTGCGTGCCGCATGAATTGAGATGGAGCATGTAGATTCCAGACTCCAGAGCATCCCCCATGCTCTGGTCTCTGGGCACAGTAGCACCAGGTATTCCTCCTTCCTCCCACCCGCCATCCCAGAGGAACACTGTCAGCTCAGATTACACCCGGAAAGGCGTTCAGCTCGCCATCCGCCACCACTGGTGTTGCTCCCCTGCATCCCCTCTGATCTGATCTCCTGTCTCTGGGTGTCATATGGGAACGTCTTTCCTCAGCGTGTCTGTCTCAGCACAGCTAAGTACACATGACACTCACAGCAAGGACGCTCCATGGAGCAGTGAGCACAAAGAAAACAATAAAGGGTTAAGAGCATCTTCTGATGGAAATGTGATTCTTCAGGCATTTTACAGACACCTTAACTGCCCCAGGGTGTGTTTATACATGCATACAGAGGCACACGCACGCCCGCACACGCACACAACAAATTCAATGTTGTGACTCAAGGGTAAAACCACGCTATCACACCATTATCTATGCCTGAATTATTCTCTTGATGCCACTCTATGCCATTATATGGATGCTATTACAGAGCATTAAAGGGCTGATTATGGCTATTATAGATATGATTATAGGGTACCTGCTTATATGATCTGTACACAGCAGTAATCACAGGTGAGAGGAGACAACTGTCTGATTTAATTGCTTATATGTGCAGTGTGCATTTATACTCTTTGCCACTTTCACAAGGTATACATGCACATAAATGCAGGTGGATTGAAAAGTAATATTTGGTCACCAAAGTAACAATATAGTAGGAAAACCTCATTTGTAACACATATGTTTTTAAAAAAATCATCTTCAGTTGTTCATTTTACTGTGAGAAAAATGAGGCATTACCTCCGAACAAGGTCAGAAGAGACAGCAGTGTGATAATTAACAGGTCACTATAAGGCCTCCTCAACAGGATAGCTCTCTATGTGTGTATGACCAGCAGAGAAGATGAGAGCAGGTGTCAGCTTGACGAACACATATCCTCTTCTCTAGAGACATGGAGGGAAAGGAAAGGAGAGATGGAGTAATGGGAGACCAGAGGGAGGATAGAGGGGGGGTTGAAGAGGGGCCACTGGAGCAAATCCAGCAGGGAGAAGGTGAGCAGCCTGCCTGCCCGCCCGCCTACCCTCCCCCTGCAGATTGAAGTCTTGCGAAGAAAATAAAGTTTATTGCCTGGAAAGAGGGGGAAAAAGCATGTAAAAAGCATTAAAGCGATGGAGGTGAACAATTAGACAGATGGCCAGGTTTTGGAAGGAGAAGAAGAAAAAAAGGAGTAGAAAAAGACGGAGAAAGCATAGACGCAATCGTTCAGGGTTTTTATGAGGACCCTGACAACTCCTGGTCTCTTCAAGGGCGAAGGAAAAGTGAGAGGCAGCGAAGCCTCTCTGGTTAACTCTGGAGCAATCGCTGAGTAGGCAACACCACAGAGCTCGGCTCAGGGTGACAGTGCTTACCGCCCCCCAGCTACACACAACCTATCGCTACAACTAAAACAGAAAGGCTAATTCTGAGAGAAACGCGGTAAATAAGCTCCAAAAATGAGAAACCGCTGCAAAGTGTGCGTCCTCGTGTCTACGCGTTCGCAAAACAGGCACGTGTTCAGGACAGAAATCGGCAAGGTCACCGTGAAGATAACATCACCTGATGCCTCAGACTACCGCTGCTGCCAACACCTCTCACCTGTCACCTGCCATCAAACCCAGAAGACGAGCTATCTGTAACAAGACAATGACCTTTAGGACTTTCACCATAAGGAAGGAGAGAAGGAAGGACTAAGAGCAAGGATGGAGGCAAACAGTTAAACTTTTCCTCGGTGAATACAGAAAGTTGGCAACTGCAGAGGTTCTCCTTCTCCATCCTGCTCTTTTCCGCGGCGTACCCAGGAATGACATGTGATCACTGCCGAAAGAAAGATGGAGAAGGAGGAGAGGATAGATGGGGAAGCGCTCTAATACAATTATAACCGGGGCCATCCAATCCAATAAAATGAAGAAGTATTAGAGCAGGGGAGTCCCATCCTGTTCAATAAGATACTGGACCACTTTACTAACTCTTAAAACACACACACACGTGTGGGCACACACAGGTGCACACACTTCGCTGACCCCTTTAATAGCACAGAAGCCACCCCTAATGGACGCAAGCAAGTGGAACCACCAAATAATACACTGTCTTAATGCACTAGACTCAATCTCATCCCCCTCTCCCCTTATCCTTCTCAGCCTTCACTCTCATACTTTAACCCCTGCTTCCATCTTCCCTCACCTTGTGCTGCTCACCACCTCAGCGCCTCTTATAGATCACCAATGCAGAGGCAACACTTAAGGAATCAGAAAAACCCCTATATATACACAAAACACTTAGCCCGCAGACCCCGGTTAACGCTTCAGACGAGGAGAAGAAGCGAGTAAAGGAAGACAACGCAGTGTCGAATTCCTGTGGTTTGAAGTATCACTCCTGAATATGAGATTCGTAATATTAATATAAAGCAACAGCAGTATAATATGGACATATCCTAACCAGCAGGTGCAGAGGTAAGGTGTTGTAATGGCGATGAAAGTGAATGAGCAGGGAAGACACCATGTGAAAAGGGCACCTTATAAAAGCAATTAGAGAAATGACTTTGAGCCCCTCTTCTTGCTCTGTAGATTAGAACAGGCCTCGGAGGGAGGAACACCAAGGAACTCAGATCTCTATGACCTTGGCCGCAACACACCATACTAAATTGGCCATCAGCTTTTAAGACTCATATCATAGATATATATTTTTAGCAAAAAGAAAAAGAGAGAAGGAAGGAGGGGGGGGACTGTGGAATGTGCAGGTCATATATCATCCTGTCACAATTATGACGTTTGTTCATAAATACCAACCAATCTCCTCTCCACCTGGCTAAGTCACATGCACTTGTGCCTATGCATGCGCTATACACCGACAAAGAAATTAGACGCACACACACACACACACACCCCACGTGTGGAGAACGCACATGCACATCGCAAATAAAGAAAAGGACACATCTGGCTGGGTGCCCTACCACGGGTCTGAGAACTGACCTCCACACACAGACAAAAAGACTGAATACGCACTCAGGTAACGACATGCATTCGAGCGCCTAACGCACAAATGAAAGCACGCGTTCTGCACATTCCAAACACTAAACACACACAAACAAACAAAATGCACGCCCGCACGCCCGCACGCCCGCACACACACATCCACTTACTCACTGGCATGCACGCACACTGCAATTAATAGGGAGGCAGGTCTCTGGTGAGGAAGAGAAAGTGCCTGTTCAGCACATACAGGCAGAATATGCAATTTCCTCCAGTTAAGTCTGTATTAAATTGATTTCTTCTTTCTCTGACACGGACTGGGTTTTTCCCCTCTAATGAAAGCTGGATAATCTACAGGTTTTCCCTTTCCTGAAATCAAGTTACAAATCAAGCAATTGCAGGGGCAGATATGGGAAAGGTGAAGGAAGGACATGGGATGATTTTCCAGATGAGAAACATGAAGAATGAGGCGCCCACGTGCCGCTGCTCCTAACGTGGACATCAGGGGCACCTGACACGCGCGCGGGGAGCAAAAAGGCCAGGCCTCGGTTAAGTACTCGGTTGACATTTCTGGTCAGCGACGGCCGTGCCATGTTAGTAAGCGCGGCTCTAATAACTGTAATTAATTAAATGCGTGAATTAGTAAGCACTTCAATGAGCTAATCGTTCATTCAAATCTGTCAGGGAGTCACATGGAGGCGGAAAGCTGGAGAAAAGCGCGCTGAGCAGAAAATGACTTTAAAAGAACTTAAAGATGAACAGTAAAAGAAGAGGTATTTAGTTACTTTAATGGGTAAAAGCAGCAGTACAAAAATATAAGAATAATTAAATTCAATCTTTTTTAGCAGCAATGTGTAATTTAAATAAACCAAAAGTAGTCATTACAGGGCCAACGTTACATAATTACTTTTTATAACACCTATTAACTAATGTGTAAGCAGAATTTTAATGGTATAGCTGGTGGAGGTGAAGCAGTTTTAAGTACTTTATATGCTGGTGTAATTTAATTTTACTGAATAGTGAGGCGTTACATTTTATACGCTCATTACAGGTTTTCAAAATCTTTAACTTTAACTGTCAAATAAATTTAGTGAAGTAAAAAGTGCAATATTTCCCTCTAATGTAGTAAAGTGGGAGTATAGAACAGCTTCTGTAATGCATACAATGCATTATAATACTGCATAATATAATTCAGTAAAAACTGTCTTAGAATATGCTGTCATTTTTAGAAAGTGATTCCAAAAATCTAAATTAGCGTGCAACCAGATAAAACCAAATTCACACAACAATATATGAGAAATTATGCAGGGAATTATTGGGGTTTGGCTTTTTTGGGGGGTTACTGCTAGTAAACATGAACAATGGCCATGTAAATATACAGATGAGCAACTTTTTGGAGGCTATCTGTGAGGTGAACGGACTGCACACACAGAAAAAGAGCGAGATGATTTTGCATTGAAACTTGAGGTGATCGAGCTTGGCGTTATTTTATAGCTATTGAGACTTTGGCTACCTTTCCAAAGAGACAGACAGGTCAGACAAGAGGAAAAATAAAGACAGAGAGAGGGGAAGGCATAAGAGCAGACAACGAGAGAGGGAGAGAGAGACAGCGATGGGAAATGAAAAGGACAGGGCGGTCATCATAATTGCAGAGTTTGCTTTTCGGATGCAGACAGACCAGGGCCATGGGGCCTGAGGCAGATATCGGATTGCACACAAACACACACATAAAGCACGCACGTACAAGCTGACACGTGCACCCATATATACAAACATGCACATTAAAAATATTTCACCACAGTGGAAGTGTTGTTTCATTAAGAAAAAAAAAAAGACGCTTAATATAAAATCGTTTTGTTTTTTGTTTATGTTTCATAAAGAATCAAGTGTGAAGTGAGATAGCAACATCCAGCTTTCAATCCTAACGGTGCTTTATCATAAAGCTTTCTGTGTCAGTGTGCGTGTCTCCATTTCTGCCTCTACTTCCCTTCTCCCCTCCTTCATCCAGGGCACAGCCTGATCAGATTTACATTAAAAAGTGATGGAGATTTAAATAATGTGTCTATGTTCTCAGAAAGACATCAAGAGATTTTCATCTTACTCTTCTCTTCTTCTGTCTCTTCTTCTCCATTTCCTCACCCTCTCCTGCTCCTATCTCCCCCCCTCATCTTACCCCCTCTATCTCCGCCAGATTCGCAGACAGTGCACATTTTCCTGCATGTCTTCAGTGTAACCGATACCCCTAACAACCAGGATTTTAATGCGTTCCATATTGCTCCCTAATATTTCAGATCTCAGAATAAGCACTGGCAATTACATATTTACACCCAACTTATTTTGCAATCCTGCACAGGGACTTTAGTGTCTGGCTGAACAGCGCACGCAGACTTAGCTGCTGATTATGTTGTGGTTAGATAACAAAAGAGATGGAGAAAAACTCCTAGGCCCTGTGCATTTATATTGTATATACAACTTTCTGTTTGGGCGTGTCAGCAATAAAGCTCCGTTCGCTCAAGTACAAAATAATGCGTTCTTTTCAAGTGCGACAGTAATGTGATTGCTTTATCTAAACCTGCTAGTTTTACTCTGTTTAATTTCTCCTGAAACGCTCGTGCTTTGTGCCATCTCAGTATCCAGAGGCCTGGTAAAGCACCAAAACCATTTACACAAATGTATACTGTTGTAGTGAACACACATCGGCTGTTCAGAGATAATAAATTAAGCCCCTTTGATTTGGTTATCCGAGCCTCCTTTTTTGTATCAGCGTTATAAAAACATAAGCATAACATAATTGAATAAGAAAAGAATCTTGCAATTAAGGAACGTGTAGGCCTTTGATGTGAGTAAGTGTATAATAGGCCTTTTGATGAGGGAATGTTTTATACTCCGCAGGGTCTGGTATGCACTTTGATTAAAAGCTCTTTTGTTCGGCAATATTCTAAACTGCTTACCATTTTCCACTGTCACAATAGTTTAGTCTGGAAAGACAGGAGATGGTGCCTTTTGCTCTTTCTCTCTGGGATAGAAAATCTTGCCCTTTCTCGTATGAAATCACACGGTAGAGATACTCTGTTATCACCACGAGTGCAACAAACGGGGAATGTAAGAGTGACCTTTTAGCAAAGGGATAAAAGGGAGGCACCATCTGACATCAGAGTGTTTGTTTTTACTATTAACATTACTTCAATTTCCAAAGTCAGGAGCACGTTCATCAGCAACCCGCAAATGCAGTGTCTGAAGCACCATTTACATGATCTGTCCTGTCTGCTGATAAGGGCAGTTTTGCATTCAGTGAAAATGCTTGGCAGATTTGAATAATAGGATTCTCATCATGTATCTTTAGCCCCTTGTCGCCTGATAATAGCCTAAAAGACTCTGGTTGAAAAATATAATAAGTGCGTCATGTGACCTCAGCAGAGGTCGAGGGTCGGCGAGCCACGGATCGTCAACAGAACACTGGCGTGACAGAGAATAAATGATGCCTTGTAAACAAATTGAATTATTGCTTTAATTCATGCAGTCTGATTCAATTTGCAGGAGGAGCGATCCTACACAGGGGAACGGAGGAGTGAAGGAGTGACAGCGAGCAGGAAGGAAAGAAGAGGACGACGTGGACGCACACCTTCCCCTCCATCACTCCATCCCACGATGTCTTTGGCTCCACTGAAGGAAAGTAACTGCATTAAGAGTCCCGATCATCTCGCAAGACTGCGTGCTGCTTTCTGTAGACGGCGCGTCTTCCTTTTGTCTCTCAGCTAAATGTATTAAGGTTGTGTCAAATTAAGTTCGAGCTGGGACCACTGGGTTGACTTTCTGCCCTGGCGCTAACTGAGTGACAATATCTGAATTTTATAAACTGGTGCACCCAGAGCATGTTGATGAAGAGGTTTCTTCTTTTAGATGTGGATGCGATGGAAAAAAAGGAGACCTAAAATCTGAAGAAATCTGCTTATTGTGATTGGCAAACAGGAAAGCCCATCCTCCTATGGTACAACCCATGAACCTAAAAAACCCCGTCTAAACCATCAGTATTACTTTCGTCTATCACCCAAAGCTACATTAGGTCTCTCCTCAGTTTGCTCCTTAATTCCATCAGAGTAATCCCACATTATTGCCCTCTAACAGTACCCTAAACGGAGAATAAAAAGTTTGCTCCCCTCTAGCAGTGTATTACCAGGAAACAACAGGCCCTCTCCTCATTAAGTTATAGATATAAATGCTCCAAAGCATGAAATTACCCCCGAGCCTCCCTCTCCAAATAACCTGGTTTGCAAACAAATGATCCGAGCACAAGCAGTAAAAGGCAGATTATTAAAATAATAGGAGGGATTTAAATTTGCATCCACAGAACAATTCGGCAAAGGACTATGCAATTACTCCTCCTCTCCTCCTCCCCTGTTCATTCCACCTCTCTATGCCGGCAAGCCTAGAGTCCCTCACACTTTATAGTGTCCATCTGTTCTGTCTAAGAAACAGGAGAACATTCTGGTCTCTTCAGGTGCATCTGCACTTGTGTTGATGTAGCTAAATGCAGGGATGTGTGAGCTAACTTGGTAGTTTGTGGAGCTTTTGTCGAGTCAAAACCACGATCAATTCCCATACTCAGCCCTAGCCAAGTATTTCTCTCCTTCTATGATAAATATCTAACTTTATCCCGAGACGATAACAGTGCCTCCTCCTATGCTGGGGTAAATGGGGAGCGATGAGAGAGTGAGGTAAGCAAGAACGGACAAGGCAAAGGGTGCTCAGATCTGCATTACCTCTGAGTTATGGCCTCCATTTGCATCTCAATCAGCCTCTTTGGAGAGCCTAGCACCTTGGTAACACCCCCATCACAACACAGCCACCCCAGGTAATCAGCGAGATTTAGTGGGACTGGCAGTCTACCATGGGCACCCCCTGGCTGGGGCTCGCTGCTCATTCCCAGCCCCTGGCTTCGCTAAGGGCCCTCTGGGCCACATCCAAACACCGGAGAATGGCAGCACTTAACAAGACTGAGGAAGACCAAAATAGACGAGCAGCAAGAACAGGCCATAAAAAAAGAAGGAAAACAAAGCACCCATGTGATCGTAATACATCTTCCCGCATAGATGTCTGCATAGTGCTCTGAATTGCTGCCTCATTATAGCAGGGGGGTAAAGAAAAAAAAAAGAAAACAAATGTGAACTTGTGACCTCAGGTGAGAACATTTTGTCTCCGAGCTGATGATGACACTGACATCGCTGCGCTGCACCCCTGCAGCAACATCAGGCTCTTTCTAACGTGTAATGGGAGTATGCGCACCCACAAACAAGCACACACGCACACAGCCACATGGTGCGATTTGCAGATAGTGAATGCTCCACTTGAGACTTGCCTCTCTAGTTAGCACTGTCTCATGGCTGGACCCTGCTAAGGCATTATTACCTACAGTCAGCCCTATTGATATTGTGACTCCAGCATCTGTTCACCTCCTTGTTACTGCATGGACCCCAGCACACTGTCCTATCTGACTGTGTGCATGGTTTGTGTGTGTGTGTGCATCTTAGACCTCTGGGCATGAGAGTAGTCACTTTGCACAGTAGAAGACGAGAGGCTGAGGAGGCTAATAGAGAACCACTGAACACACCAGGGGCCTAATCAAGTGCGAAGGACACATACCCACAGCTCCAAAGCTCTCTCTTAAACAAACACTCTGGCCTTTCTTTCTCACTCTAATCTCACGGATGCTCACAGATACCGATGCCACATCACACAAACTCTTTGTAAGCAAAACAAAAATATAACGAAGAGGGGCGAGACCGAACTTTATCTGCAAATACAGATGGCTCGGGTGACCATGGGAAAAAATAAATAAAAAAAAAGAGGGAAACAAAAGGCAAACAGGAGGGGTGCAAGGAGTGAAGATGGAAAGACTAAGAATGAGGAGCTGAGTTTCAGTTATCAGAATCAAATATTAGTGGGGAAAAAATGGGGAGTGGGCAACATTAATCAAAGTGTTCACCTAGTGGGCAGCCATATGGCAGATCAGCACGCCAACAGTGCAAACTTGCTGATCTTCAGTAACGGAGTGCAATTAATTCCACTAGCTGCATTCATCTCTCCCTCACACGCTGAAGGAAGGGAGGTAGAAAAGAAGGGGAGAGAACAGAGGAGGGTTTGTTATGACTCTTTACTCTTCCTTCTAAACTCTTTTTTCCCCCCCAATCTCTCTCAAAGCAGAGGAATCAAACCTTGGTGATGAATGAGGTGGACACAAGGGCCTCAGGTAGCTCCTGTGGCGATGGTGGGGGGGGAGCGACGAGGGGTGAGTCAAGAAAAAGCGAGAAATTAGGAAGCGGAGAGGAAACAATGGTGGTGAGGGATTAGCTTATTGTAACATTTGTTCAAGGCATTTGTAAGACCTTGAAATCTATATTTACGTGTCTCGTTTTCCTTCAAAGACTTATTTTTCCTAATGAACACAACCTAGTTTAAAAATCTGAAAAATCCCACTGCATTTACTGAAAGTTTATAGGGCAAACGGTACCAACAGCATCACCAAAATGACTAAATTAGAATGCAACTCTATTTGCAAAGCATCGTAATGAGTGTAAGGCACGCACAATACCACTGGTCAAAAAATAAAGCCTCATAAACACGATGTAAATCCTATTATCCAGCCCGCATAATAGCTTTTTTACACAAGACTGTGCAAATAAAACATTGTGTCTATTAACGTTTTCCAACTCTCCCAAAAATTTATAGTGGTGCTCATAAAATCCTTTGAAAAAAAGGCCGAAAACTTTTTTGTAATTTGCCTGCATTTGTCAGAGAGCAGGAATTAAAGTTTGCCCTCTTAACAAGTGAGGCACAAAAATGCAGATTAACCTCAAAACTCAATCTCAATACATCTACACTGAAGTCTTTCTCCGCAAGATTAAACCAAATACGATGTGGTTTTTTTTTAATCATAAATCAATTCATTAAAATGTAAATTAAAAGAGAAAAATGATAATGATAAGTAATGTCATTCTCAATCACATCTTCTTCTTTTTCAGCTGGGTAGATAAAGCAAATAACGAAAAAAGATGGCAGAACAAAGTAAACACAACCTGACCACACACACACCCATTTCAAACCTCTTTTGGTTTTATGTAAAATTACCGTCTCCCCCGGCTCTTAACACAAGCTCATCTCCATTAGCCGCAACCTAGTAAAACTGACTCCCCCAAATGAGTTGTGAATATGCATTCCCCCGGCCCAACTCTCCCATCCATACAAAAATACTGCATCCGCTCACTTACATCCATATCTCTTGTAAGTCAGCTCATCCCATAGGCCTAGTCACCATACTACCCATACCAATATCATAAATGACTGTGGGGGAAGCCTTCATTAGGGCAGCAATGCCCCTCCACCCGCCTAATCAGGGCATTTTCCTCGAGCACATTGGGATGGTGGTTTATGGCCCAAACGGGGTTCTGTTAATGAGGAAGTATACATGTCTCCATTTCCTGTCTAGCCAGGTCGGCAGTTCCTGTAGTTGAGTCTATTATAATTCTATTGCTTTTTTTAATGAGTTATATTCATCTTGGTAAAGCGTCAGACACCATAAAAGCAAATAATAACAATAAATGCACATAATACAAATCTGCTTCTGCTAAACGCTGTTATAGTCACACAGTAGTGAATGTTTTTTCCTCTCTCATACAAACACTGTCGAGCGATCCACTGCACTCCAAGCAACGTGGCTTTAAACCCGTATGATGACAGCTGAATTACTGCAAATGCCACAGCAAATTCTGTTACAGTGTTCCCACAAACGCTCGGCTTTTTCTGCTCATTCTTCTCAATCTCCCTCTCTACACCTCTGATCTCTCGCTGCCCAGGTCTTTCTTTCTCTCCATCATCCCCTCTTCACTCCCAGGCTTCGCTGACATTAACCTGGAGCACTCACTTTTTCCCATGGTTCTCCCATGTTGCTCTCCACATGTCAGCGCGGGAGGCTTTATGGCCCACATCCATCAGCATCACGTGCCAGGATTTATGGGAGATGGAGTCCAAACCCAATAGCTCTGAATCCGTCTTGCTGAAGCTGACCCCTGGGCTCCTGTGCGATGTAATAGATGAGCATCCTTGCACCCTACCCCCACGTAACCACACCTCACTCCTCCATGCTTCCCTTTCTTCACCCCATCTTCCTCTCTTCCCTTTACTTTCATGACTTTTTCCCTCCCTTTGCACATAAGTCCAGTCTTCTACACTGCCCTAGTTGGCTCTTGTTGATCATTCATTCAAGCCCTAATAGAGATTTGGTTTCCAAAAAATTAATGGAGCAAACTGATCCAAGGAAATATCCAAGTACACATGGCCCCTACACTCACACTTGAGTTATATATCCATTGAGTTGCAATTGGGTTAAAATGTAGAAGTGCCCTTCACAGGATAAACGAGAGGCAGCAATTATCTCTACTCACCGTTCGCTCCCACAAACAGACCTGTAGGAATGACAAAGGGCTGTCATATCATTATGTCCTGTAGCAGAAGATGAGAAGCTAAATTAGACAGAAGTTACAGCTGTTCTAGCACAGCTCACGTGCAGCTCACAATGACCCTAAAGAAAGATTTAACACAAAGTTACATCAGATGAAGCGAGACAAAAGCAGACTTTCACATTTCTAGTTTTCCAACCAGCCTGATCTCACAGAAATCTGTTAAATGACTTAAGAGCACATTATGCTGTGCTGTCAGGTAATCTGTTAATATACCAAGTCTGCATCATAAAACAACAACAACAACAACAAAAAGTTCCTCGGGAGGTTTGGAGTGGTGGCTGGTGCCAGCAGCCCTACAGATCGGCAAAGCAGATTTAGAGCTGGTTTTTGTTTTAGAGGCTGAAATAAAACACAAAACTCTCAGTCAGGAGACTCGGGTTATATGCCACCACCCTCAATCACTAGAGACTACAGTAACCTGAATCTCATGGGTTCTTTTTGTATCATAACTCATGCATAGACAAACTTCTGGTTTAAAGACTTGAGAAGAGGAATGTCCCGATTTCCACTTTTTAGATGGTCGCCATTCTCATTGAGTCTTCTTCAATTTACTTAAATTAACCTACCGTGACACATAGTGGTTAATTTTACTGTAGTCTCTGAGTTATAAATGGATCACCACTATTTGAGAGAAAGGTTTCACAGGTTCCTTAATACACTTTATTAGATGGAACAGAAAAGTTTCAAGCCAAAGTCTGAGACACATACTTCCTCCTCATGGTCCACAGCAGAATTAATCAGCAGAGCTTCATGTGGTCTACATATAGCACTGTGACCGAGGGAGCTGGAGTTCAAAGGTCAAACTGTGTTCACTGGTTTACAGCGGGTTTTTATTACAGAGTTATTTGATATATTTACCAAACCTGTTCACCTTCTAGCCTCCTCCTATATAGAGCTGGTTATCTAAAAAGTTGCACAGAAAACACACTCTCTCTTTCTCACACACACACACCTCAATTGGAACACATGAAATAATATTGCCCTGCGGCCCCCCAAACAGGTCTGGACCCTAATAAATGCTTTACACTTTGAAAGAACAGCAAGGTAGCTCAGACACCTTTGAGCCTCCCTCAACGTACAAACGCATACACACACACACACACACACACACACACAGACAGACAGACAAACACACACACAGGCTATGCCTGGTCACAGGTCAGGAGCGCTTGTAGTTCTCTGAGGTAAAGGAAAGCATAGCCGCTTGAACTTGTAATATGCTCCTCTCTCCCCTGGTGCCACTTGTTGGGGGTTTTAGTGCAGGGGGAAATTACACTAGCCCCCCGTGTGTCAGACTCATGCTGAAAATCAGGGCTACACACCCACAAACACAGACACACATGACCAAACAGCTAAGCCTCAGCGTGGCTGAGACAATAGCTGTATGACAGATGAAGCGGTGGTGAATGTGTGGGTGTTACCTTTATTGCAGAGCATCACTAATAACATTTTTTTTTAAACAGAGGTAAGTCTGAGCAGTCCAAATGTTAGATGCTAATCATCTAACATTCCCATTGGATGCAGAGAACAAAGGACATAACCTGACTTTTTCCAGTGAACAGCACACAAACAATGCCATACAATTAATCTGGTAAAGCTGTAGTGTAGGCCTAATCACACGCACGTATGTAGGCATAATCGTGCGTCACAATGTTGGCTCTTTCCTCACCAAAATGAACTCAACATATAACGTAGACCACGAGTCAGATGTGAGCTGAGAGATAATCGTTGATATGGGGCAAGAGAGAATGAAACTAATAAAAAGGCAGTGTATCAAAGTATCGCAGCTGAGCATTAGTCACGTGAGGGCAACTACGCCACAACTCTGGTGTTCTCTAAATGAATCCCCCTCGTCCCGCGCTTGATTTATGGACCTGTAAAAACACACGTTGTTTTTAATCTACTGCTGCCTGAATCTGCCTCTCTAATGAAATGTGGATCTGTGTGTGTGTCGGTGTATGTGTTGAAGGGCATGCATGTGTGGGTGGGTGTGTGTTTGATAATGATGTATGGGCTAAGGTCTAATTCTTTGAGCATGAATTTTCTCTCTGATAAATATGCATCCAGTTACACAGACTGATTAAGCTGTAAACCAGTGTTAACTCCGTGTCACAGCACATACAAACACGCAGACATACATACTTACATGTGCACATGCACACATGCACACAAACAACTTCCCAGAAAATAATGATAGCTGTGCCTGGGGCAGGATTATTCGCATGCCTGAAGCAGTTCACTGGTATCATTCCATGAGACCAGACTGCAGAATATACCCTATAAACACAAGTCAAAGGCTCGGAGACACAGCCATATAAGCAGAAAACACTTTGCACAGTCAAAAAAGATGACACGCAGAGTTCACCATCAAAATCCAACTGCATATATTGACTGTGGAGAAATTAAATAACAGAGCTGCAGGTATGTATTGCTTTTTAAAGGCACATCTTTAAAAGGTTCCAGTCTCATCCAGCTGTAATAACGTCATCCTTTTATTTCGGAGTCCTTTGTGGAAAGTGGAGATGGACGACCAGCCTGACTTTGAAATTTGTAACTTACAGCGTCAGAACAGTCGGATATCCCAGCAGTTGACGTGTTATGACACACTTGTCTGTTCATTAGTGAACAAATCCCAATGTCCTTCTCAACCGACACACGCTACTAACATTTACAATCTCCTTCTTCTCCGTTTTCACCCCCTCCTCTGTCTCATATGTGAAATGCAACCAGACATTGTAGGGCACAGAATACACTCATTAGGTTCCCATCTCATGATGACAAGAGACAGCATCCGACAATTTCAATCTCACAGAGACATCAAACACAGAATTACATGTAATTAGCCTACTGCATCGCCTATGAACTTTATCTCGGGATCTGAGAGCCTATGCTAATTTCAAACTGTGCTAAAATGCTAAAAAAGCTCAGGGTAATGGCAGATAAATGTTACAGGCCGTTGCCAGATGGCTCCTGCACTCGACATTACTATGCTTGCTTGTTTGGCAGACGTCAACTAAGCCTCGGTCTATTTGACTGCAGTCTATTACAATTGGCTCATCTCTTGATTTAAAACATTAGAGTGTGTGCTGGACGTGTCTCTCTGTGGTCAGCACTTCTCAGACTTCAATAATAACATTCTCTGCTGGCAGACAGAAAAAGAGAGAGAGAGAAAGAGGGAAAGAGATCCAGGCAACCTCTCACCTCTCTCATCATAAGAAGCCCTCATCCCAGGGCAATGGGTCCTCCTTCAGAGGGAAAAGTGAAAGAGAGAAGGATGAAAATCTGTCAGGTTCAAACAACAAAGAGGTGCTGCCTTACACATCCTTCCTGAACCCGTCCCCTTCAGTGGCAGTGACATCATTTAAATCATTTAAATCCTCCCCAACATGACCTATGGCAAGTGACCCATCATTCTAACGCTCACACCTCCTTGTGAGACGCCCGCTGAAGTGCTTATTTAGCAGAAAATATCAACCGGCTAACTACGTGATTTATTCAAAATTATTCCTCCATGGTGCTCCCTCACACAAAGCATTTGCCCATAGTTCACTGTGGTCCAGGCAATTAGGAGCAGGCCACACCTCTTCAGGAGACAGAGCACCTGGCTACGGCAGACAGACATAAGGAGGAACAGAGCTGAGCGGCACACAGCTTTTCACGGTGGGCTGGAATAACTAAGCAGAGCGCTGAGGGAGAGAGAGGGAGAGAGTGAGGAATGCAAGCCAGGCACTTTAGGATTCATTTAGGTTCCCCATCTCCCTGGTCACTTTATTAGCAGTCTGGGAAGAGTGATGCATGTCCCAAAGCTATGCAAAATGCATAATTAAGCATTTAAATACACACCATGCAAATGTGTGTGTGTGCACTGTTCATGTGAGGGCACATACATACTGAACCTGAGGAGCGTATTGCAAAGATGCACAATCACACACTGGTCTACTGTAAAACTTCAAGATATTCAACTCTTAAGGTTGTTGTACTAACAGTCTCTACTACACAAAGCCTCCTTTAGTATTCCCACAAGCTAAACTAGAACCGTCACCTGTGTAATGCAAAGAAATCCTCAGTGGTATATTACAGTAACTCTTATTGCTGTTCCTTAGCCCTGTGTGGTCACTTGCTGGGGAATAAATTTGAGTTAAAAAAGGGGGGGGAGGGGGTCTCCTCATCAAATTTACATATCATGGGTGCACCTTCATTCAATCCATCCTTTCTGCTCTTAAGCTAGAGTAGAAAGTAGTTAAAGGCAGGGGACTGGGGATCCTAATTCGCAGGCAGCGCTCAAGTAGAAAACAAGCAAATAAGCAAATAAAGAGAGATGAGAAGTTCTCCCTGGAGAGGCAGATTCATGCTGCTAATATGCAAAGAAACAGAACGATTTGTACAATCCTGGAAATAAAAGAGAACCACCTCTACCTCGGTGATTTAGTGGATGCACCTGAGGAGACGATTGGATGAGCAGAGGGAGGTGCAGGTGTAATGTTGCTGTGGTCCGGAGACAACCTAAGGGGCTATTTAAGTACAAGTCTTGACATCACCAGCAACAATCTCCGTTGGATTTATCTGAGCTCCAACAGTGATATGTAAGCAAAACCCCACACTGAAGAAATTGCCTCATTTCTAGATGAGAAAGAAAATGAGTATCTCCCAGTGTTACACACACATATTGAAAGAATGGGGCAGGAGATGACAGACAGATTGGTGCAGCATCTCCAGGGATGCAGATGCTGTGGATTGTGGTGAAAAGTTCATTTCCTGGTCCATCTACATTTCTACCATCACGAATAGCCATGAGCTGTGGGTACAGACTGATAGAATAAGTGGTGGATATGAGCTTCCTCCAAAGGTGTCTGAGCTCACCCTGAGAGATACGGTGAGGATCTCAGCATTGCAGGAGAAGCTCAGAGTAAAGCCTTATACATGAAAGGGAGCCAGCTGAGGGGGCATCTGTCATAAGGGCTTCCCAGGTGAGGTCTTTTGGGCATCTAAAAGCAGGAGGAGAGCCAGGACAGACAGGACAAGCTGGAGGAATTAGGTCTCCCAGCTGCTGGCACTGGTTGGGAAGGTCATGATTGTCTATTTCTGTCTTTAATTTTTTTTTTTTAAACATATTTTGCAACTACTTCTTTTCCTCAAATATTTTGCATTACTTTTTTTTAAAATCAACATGTGGTCATATTGCTTTACAACCTATAAGCTAACCTTTGAATAACAAAAAAAGTAGAAGGACGTGTTGTTAACAACCACAGTTATAAATTTGTATTTCTTATTAATATTATTTAATTTTTCTTTTTAATTCAGTTTAGTTTCAGTTAGTTTCCATCTTTTTTTAAGTTGTAGTTTTTTATTTTTATTTGTTTTTCATAGCTAGTTTAACTTAAACTAAGTATAATAATAACCCTGCTAACAATCTAACCAGTAAAACGTGTGTTGTGCGGTGAGATTTCATGCTTTTTACAAACTGAATAAACTTTCAAATGCGAAGACCACTACAGGTGCACAGAACTCCTTCAGTAAAAAAAATAATAATAAAATGAAATAAAGTCCACTTGGCAAAATTAGGTAAAACTAGCAAAGTGCACACATCTATACATGTTGTAGCTCCCCAGAAAAAAAAGAAAATATATATGAGCAGTATTTTTGCTTGATATGTTCATCTTTAATCGGCATCCTCCCCGAAGAGGTTGATGTGGGGATACCAGTGTACCAGTGTGAACTCGCATCTGCAAGATAGAGGATTTGAAAATGATTAATTATGATATACTGGTTACTCTGGGAGCAGAAGAGAGTGCTCCAGCCCTGCTCACTGACCTGGGAAATGGGCTGCAATTTCCTTAATCATTTAGGAAGATAAAAGAGGAGGAAAAACTGGTAGGGGTCTGAAAGGTGAGTGAGAAGGGACTTTTGAGGCCCTTCTAAAAGAAGGGAAAATAAAGGAATGATGAAGTGAGGGGAGAAGTGAGGAACACTGACTAAAAGAGCAGCATCCTGAGGCGCTGGAGGGTCTGCGACGGACCAGGTCAGCATTTCACAAGTGTCAGTTCATGTTGGCCCAAACGAGAGAAGCCGGGCTATAGCGTGGCATGTCATGGTGGCCAGCGGGGCACAGGGCCTGTCAGACTGACACAGGAGGTTATGCACTGAGCAAATGGACACACGGAGGCACGCACACAAATTTCCAAACCGGTGTGATTCAGGTTAAAGGTAGAGTGGGAGTGACGGCAAAGGGTTTGAAAACCCTGCATGTATCCCAACACACAGAGTCATGCAGGGAAGATTTCTAGAACAAACGTGGGACACGTGTAGAACTTTGCCACCTCGTACTGCCGTATGTAGGCCATGACGCATAAACATGTGGCATTATCTTATAAATCATAAGCCACCAGCAGGAAGAAGCCAGTGTGCCTCGGTAAGATGGTGCATCGGGAAGTCATGGGAACACAGCATTATGTACTCACATCAAGGTTGGACTGCCTTCTTCCTGTCTGCCTTTTAAAACATGTTCCATTTCCACTTTGTTAAAAAAAAACAAAAAATTCAGTTACTCCACCTGAAATAGCAGGTGCTTGGAAAGGAACATTCTGTGCCATTGATTCGGATCTTAATTTATCCTACAGCAGCCCGCAAAAAAAAGGCATATATACATATATATCTATAGATCTTAAGGACTGATAACAATGGCAAAGATAGCACTCCATGGTAGAGGGTAGAGGGGTACGAGTGCATTCTCTGCCTGATTTTCATATTCAGTGAAGGACTGTCTGTGTTTTAGGCTGTCTGCCTGTCTGTATAAATGACCGCTGCTTATCAGCTCTCTGCCTGTCTTGCTCTTCCTCTCTGGCCTGTGTTAATGTTGCTGTTTGACATTGCAAGCAGCAGGCTTTTTTTTCTCCCAGCAGCCTCAGTGGACACTAGGCTTTAGCCTAATTGGTTCCAGAGCAGACCCTGACAGAACCTCTCCTCAGCGGCACACAGCCATATTAACACCCCACCACCCCAACCCCTCCCATCCTGACACGCGCACACACAACAAAAACAAGCACAGCAATCAGTGACTAACTCGCTAATTAACGCCCTTACAAAGCATCTCATTAGCATGTTTTGTAGAGAGGGGCAATGGGGGAAATGAGCATTTTAGATTTTTTTAAAAAAGGAAAGAAGTTACAAAAAAGGACCTAGGCGCACGTGTGTGTATGTTATATTCTACTCAGGGGCCGAGGGCCTTGGTTGGCCCACCAAGCAGTGGTCTACATCTCAGGGGAGTCCATTACAGCTCTCTGAGGGAGACGCTGGAATCAAAGATAAGCATAAATTTAAAGGCAATCAGGAAAAATACATCTCTGGTATGCAGACAACACTTTGGTTGTTAACCAGCAACTTAACCTGCTTTACACTGTGAGGGGAATAGGAGATGGGTAGGTAAAAGGCTATTGAAAAGAATGCATATAGTTAAAGCGTCAGGCAAAGGCCAAGAGCTGCAGTGCTTAAAAATCTGAACGAGGCTCCCTGGAGAAACTTAGATGACAATACTAGGAAATTAATGTGGATGTGCCAAAAACTGCAGTTCCACCAACGGCCTCTTGGGGCTGAATCTCAAAAGAAAATAAGTGATTAAATCTCAAATTTTACACCTGAAGAAACATATTTAAACCCTGGCACAATATATATATATATATTATATATATATATATATATATATATATATATTATAATTATATTAGGGGTGCAACGATATTCGTATCGATATTGAACCGTTCGATACAGTGCTTTCGGTTCGGTACGCATATGTATCGAACAATACAACATTTGTAATTTATTTTATCAATTTCCTTCTGACGATGCTGTCTGTGTTGAGCGCTCAGTGAATCTGCGTTCGACTACTCCGCCTAGGCTGCACTGTCGAGCGCAGATCCACTGAGCGCTCAACACAGACAGCATAGCAGAAGGAAGAGCGCAGGGCACCTCCCCACCCTCATTCAGATCTGGCGTTTGGAATTATTTTGGTTTTCATGTGACGTATGACCCTGAAGGTAAGCGAGTCATGGACTAAAGTAAAACAGTATGTTGGATGTGCCATGCAATGCTCAATTACATGGGTGAACTAGTGTGTTAGCGCAGTTAGCTCGTTAACGTGTTGGCCGTCTAGCCCCATGCACGGAGCGATCGGCGGTAGCTCGTTAACGGAGATTTGCCGTGTTGTGGCGTTAAGGTCATTTCAACGAGATTAACCTGAAAGCACTAGTGGGAACACAACGAATATGACTGCACATTTACGCCGACATCATCCTAGTGCAAAGACAAAAACAACAAGCATGCTACTAACTTTAGCCGAGTCATTTAGACAGCTGTTAGCACATGATTCTCCTTATGCTGCTGAGAATATAGCCCAGAAGAAGCGGATAGTATAGCTTTTATTTTGGAAAGAGCCATTTCTCTGTAATAAACTCTCTTTTCCAAAGATGAGTGATTCCTCAATCAGATACAGGGCTTGCAATATCGCTAGCCCGACGTCCCGGAGCTAGCGATTTTTTCAGTCGGGCTACCAAAATCTATCTCTTCCCTGCCCGTCGGGCTATTGTAGGAAAAATATATGTCAATGCTTTTGCATTCTTTCAGAAATGTAGCTGGGTAATTATGTCATTGGCATCGGTGAGCCACTGTCAATATGTGACATATTGAAGTCGCGTTTGAATTTGCGCTTGTTTTTTTGCTTTCACTTTGCAATCGTGCGAACTGTGTATAGAGAGCGACAGCACTGATCTGTGAGTGATGATAATTTGTGCACCAATTCCTCTGACATCGTCTTATTAATCGTTAGCTTACTATGCAAACATGACAAGTGAAATCTCCCGCAGCAAGCTTAAACATGTGAGAGGTTGATCGCGCAGAGAATCGCTGAGCTTATGTGAGTGAGTGTGTAAAAGCATTTCAGTTCTGCTGAGCCAAATAAGACAGGTCAGGGTGAAGAAGTGCGTCCATAAGCAATTTACCGCGTCGATCTACGTCCCTACCCTCACCTATGGCCACGAGCTGTGGGTAGTGACCGAAAGAACGAGATCGCGGATACAAGCGGCAAAATGAGCTTCCTCCAAAGAAGAAAGAAGAAGAAGAAAGTGTACTTTATTGGTCCCCGTGGGGAAAATCCCTCTCTGCATTTAACCCATTCACTCAGTGAAGCAGTGGGCAGCCATTGGGCGCCCGGGGAGCAGTGTGTAGGGACGGTACCTTGCTCAGGGGTACCTCAGGGTAGCTGTTCAGGGAATCGAACCCCCGACCTTCCGATCATGGGGTCCACCACTCTACCTACTGAGCTATCCCTGCCCTGGGTGGCTAGCCTCTCCCTTAGAGATAGGGTGAGAAGTTCGGCCATCTGGGAGGGGCTCAGAGTAGAGCAGCTGCTGCTCCACATCGAAAGGAGCCAGCTGAGGTGGTTCGGGCATCTGACAAGGATGCCCCCTGGGCGCCTCCTGGGTGAGGTGTTCCAGGCATGTCCCACCGGGAGGAGGCCCCGGGGCAGACCCAGGACACGCTGGAGAGATTATATCTCTCGGCTGGCCTGGGAACGCCTTGGTAGTTCCCCCGGATAAGCTGGAGGAGGTGGCTGGGGAGAGGGAGGTCTGGGCCTCTTTGCTTAGGCTGCTGCCCCCGCGACCCGGCCTCGGATAAAGCGGATGAAGATGGATGGATGGATATAAAGATGTTAACTACTTCACACAGTCATGGTCTGATTTTTTTTTACAATTTTCATTGTAAGTGGCTAAAGCAGTTAATTAAAAGTCTACATAAATGTAAATGCTGTAATTTGATTATTTTAATAAACCATGTAACTTGGATGGATTCGATGCTGGTGTGACCACAGTGCACACGTCTGCTGTTGCTCACAGTGGTCCAAGGGATCGCTCAGGGAGTTTGTGTGTTCGCTCAGACACATTAAAAATTAGAGGGACGATTGATGTTTAGTCTATTCTGTAAATATATTATTTTTAAACTTGTTTTTAATCAGACTTACCATCCTATTTAATATTACTGTCAATTACGTATGCTCACTATAGCAACAATGTCAAATCCAGTTTTAAAAGCAGCAACAACAACAACAAGATTCCAGACTCAAAGCTCCAAAAGAGTAGTTTGAATGGGTGGGTGGCATCATAGTGTCTACATGCACTGGTGTGCATGACTCAAATGATTTTGGCACCACAAAAATAACTGTTGATGCATGTCTTTATTATCATGCTTAACTCTTGTGCATTTTCTACTTCTGCTTTCCCATGTCCTTCTGTTCTACCTCCAGCTCCCATCTGCTGCTTATTCCCTTGGTTTTACTGTGGCTTCATCACAGTAAAGACAGCCCCCTTTGAACCCTATAAAGGCAACCAGCGTCAGGCTTATTGTAAAACACAATCATAAGGTAAATGTTTATCCCCTCTCTGCCACTCTAAACTCCCCTAATGAGCCTGCTGGA
Organism: Haplochromis burtoni; assembly: GCF_018398535.1. Lineage (NCBI taxonomy): Eukaryota > Metazoa > Chordata > Actinopteri > Cichliformes > Cichlidae > Haplochromis > Haplochromis burtoni. The sequence goes on from NW_024582540.1 coordinate 682,027, forward strand.
GGGGTTTCACCTCACAGCTCAAATAGAGGCAGAGAAAACAGCACATTCAACTCGGATTAGGACTGCATAGGAGACGCCACTAAAGTCTAATCGGGAAAACAGTAACGAGCAATAACAAAGTTTTTTTTAAAAAAGAAAAGAAAGAAAGAAAACTAATAAAAAGAAAGTAGGAAAAAATACAAGCAATATAATCACTAAAGTGCCAAACAAGCTCTACAACATAAAGCATTAATGACTGAAGAGTTAAATATGAAGCAGAAGTTCAGGAGCCACTCTTGGGAGAATACATTATGATTGGCTGGGAAGGATGAGCCCTCCGACCCTGCTCTTCCTGCCTGTTCTGACCTGCCCCATTATCCATCAGCGACCCCACTATTATACCTACTGTCGGTACACGGCGCCACGCTGAACCACACCACCCTGCGCTGCGAGCGAGCCATCACTCTCACCCCTGAACAGCAACGCGAGCCCACACACAGAGAAAGAGAAAGTACAGCGTAATAGTAAGCAGGTAGTTAGAGGTCAGAGGTGCTGCGCAATCGGGACAGCAGTTCCACTCCTGGCAGCCAGAGCGGAACTCTGAGAGGGACCTGGAAGTAGATATGATGACCTTTTGTACAGAGGACCCCAAAATATACCCTCTTATCAAAATGACCTTAACATAGGAGCATGGGAAGGTAAGCACAGCCCATCCATCATCTTAAAGATTAATCCTCCTCTCTATTCTTCTCCTGAATCTATTAATAATGTCGCCAGAAGGGGGGAATTTGCAGCAAAGATTTATTCTGATATTGTGACTTTTATTCATTAGCCTATAACAAGGGGGATTCCTTGAAAAGGAAATATAGAGTGGGCTTAGGGAATGCTAATTCTCCATTCCAGCTCTATTTGAACTATACCAACCCCTATTAACTCAGTCATTAATTTTGCTGACAATCTGCATATGCTACATGCCAATGTACAACCAAAAAAGAAGGAAGATTAGCATTTATGGCACATAGGTCACAGCTGTTTATTCTTTAAAAGCAATCCTGGGCAGCGTCCATTTGTTAATTTACTAACATGGATAACTCTGTGGCAGGTGTGAAGCTTTAAAAAAAAATCAATTTGACAACAAAATCTGGTGCTTGGATCAGAGCTTTTCCTCACTCATTTAGTCAAAGTACTGGATTTCACAGAGTGGAGCAGCACTGACAGCCCCAGGGGCATACTTCAATTAGAGACTTTGGTGAGTTTAAACACTGCAGATCTACTCCCGCTCAAAGGCATTTGTCTCCCTCCCCCTCGCTTTTCCTCTCTCTCCCTCGTTTCCTCCTTCTCTCTTCATATCTACGCTGAGCACCCACTCTCCGTCTTCTTCAAGTCCTGCTCTCTGTAATCAACTCAGTGCTAATGGCTTATTCTTTCTGCTCCAGCACCCACATTTCACTTGTTTATTTTCCCACACTCGTAAATCTGGGGACATGTCACAAGCGCAGCGATATTAGAGCAATAATCTCAGGTAATTATCAGATGCCCTCTCACTTTTTCTCCCTCTCCCTCTCTCCATTTAACACTCTCTCTACTGCTTTAAAGAGAGACACTCATTCAGAAGTTTTTTTGACTGCTCCTGTGAAATGTGGAAGCGGGGTTTGAAGCTTTAAAGCACACTCTTATAAAATAAAAGGCCTCTATTTGTAGCGGAGCCCTAAACGGGTAGGTTATGCAGTAATCTAAATTATAAATGTTATGCTTGACACAATTTGCACTTGTGAAGCTCCAAGTCCCGTATTTGTTTGAGCTTTATAATCTAAAACATCCAGTTAACACAAACACTCTTTAAACTATTATGTCACAAAAACAGTACATTCCACAAACCACAGCAAAAAGTAACCCATGGTTCAAGACCGGGAGGCGGCTCATATCCGCGGGATACGTGGGGCTGTGTCAGGAAGGACATCAGAGGTAAAAAATTTGTGCCAAATCAAACATGCGGGTCCAGCCACTGAGGCAATCTCTTAAGAATAAGGGAAGAGCCAAAATAAGTTTTATAGTCAACGAAAAATTTCAATGTTTTATTTTCTTTAAATATGTTTCAGTGTTATTATTGTATGAACTCCACAGAAAATGACAACATGTATTATTGAACATCATCCTGCCGCTCCTTGCCACACATTGAACAAAATTGTACATTTATTAAGTTATTTATATTTTACTATATCTTAGTACTTTTAAAAAAATTAATTTTAGTATTTGTTCTAGTTATTTCTACTGTTTTATCTACTGTTTAGTCATATTCTGCATATACCGAGACCCAAAAAAATTGCTTTGCTTATATCACATCAAATGTTTTATAAAAATTAAGCTCAGTCTGAAAATGTAGTGTTGGTGTAACAACAATAGGTTTTTTGGTTTGGGACCTTTTTTTTTCCACAGACAAGCCCTTTTTGGTGTGCTTCGGACTGTTTTGATCCCCATCCCGGGAAGCCTGAAATATCAAGTGTACATGGCCAAGATACTGAAGCTGAAGTTGTATCCATTGCGGAGGGAGTGCAACTGCGATTTGTGTGTGAATGGGTGAGAATTTGGTTTAAATTTGGTAAAAAAGTGCTTTAAGTGATCAGTAAGGCCAGAAAAGCACTACAGAAATCCCAGTCAATGTATGCTCAGTAATACACGAGTGTGGCTCACTGATGTTTAACAGCTTATTCTGTCTAAACCTCAATAAGGAAGTTACTATAAGTCGGTTTATTGTTGGCGTCTTTTTATAGGATTTGTTTTTGTTTGAGAAAGATGTTGTAACTTAACCACACTTTCCAGCTTTTAGAGCTCCAAGAAAACAGGGGATTACTTAGACTGTCACTTACCCACTCTTCCTGAATGAGGCTCACCGCCTTGTTGGCACGGGTCAGGTTTCGACAAGCCAGGATCACATGGGCGCCATGAAGAGCAAAAGACCTGGCTGTCTCAAAGCCTGAGATGGGAGACAGACGGACAGGAAGACAGGGAGACATAGACATGAGAAAAAGTCTACAGGCAAGCAATGCCTCAAAGATGAGGGTTTTTTTTCTAAAGATAACTTCAGATCCCCATCAATTTTTTCATATAATTTATTTCATTGAGTAACCCAGTCTAGTGGAGTTAATCATTTCTCTCTGAAGTGATGAAACTGATTGAATTATTGTGGTTCGCGACTTCTTCCTCTCATCTTAGATAAAGTTTTGGATCTGACCGCCAACTCTCAATGAGGTATCGCCGCTCGCATAGAGTCAGAAAAACGGAGGCTGTTGTTAATTACGTTAATAATTACGGCAGTAATTATGAAAACACGGGTCGTAACTGAACTAAATGAGCAATCGAACAGACATGACATTCACACTGAACCTTGGCGTGATATTTCAGGCACATCAAAGGGCCTCTGATAAGGACATTTCTCCCATGAAACGAGGTCCGCCGATATGCGCAGAATTTATCAGTCCAAGACTACTTCATGGCTCCATCCAAATCATGTAGTCACGATAAAACTGACAAAAACTGAAGATAGAGGGAGAGAAGTTCATTTCTAAATTACAAGTCTAAATGGGTCATTTCATCCCGTAGGTTGAATTAATTTATGAGATTAACTTTCTTTCCTTCACCGTATTTTTATTTCCTTTGACATTTACTACCCTTCATGTGCCACAGAAAAGTTCAAGAGCACAGAGTCATGTCATATTTTTAATCCTACTTCTATATACAAACCTGTGTGTATGTATATACATATATACACACACACACAAGCACTTATCCACATGCAGTATGAGAGTCCTGACTGACAAAGTGAAAGGCTCAATAACTGATTGTGGCAAGAGGGTCTGAGTGGCAGAGCAGTAGGCAGAGTGTATCGGGTGGTGGATTAATATGGACTGTAATTAGATTATATGTCTTAATCTGATTTTCATTAAGAGCAAAACTGGGAGGCCTAATTGTGAGGAGAGCATTAAGGACTAATATCTATTAAAACTCAAAATTGGAGTGGGATTGGAAGCCCTTTCTGACAAGTGAAGCATGGAATGAAATTATATGACACCTTATTAGGTGTAATGGAGGGGACTGTGACTGTGAGCGGAGATCATTTCACTCACAGGAAATGGAAATGAAAATAAAAACAGCATGACAGAAAAAACAAGCAGAGTGACTGGTGGGGTAAAAATAGGCTTTGAATCCAAATGAGCGGCGGCGGGCTTTAGAAAATAAATGTTATCGTAACTTCTGAGTGTCACGCAAAGTGTCTGCGTTTTCACTTCGGCATAATCTGAACACTGCTTTTAAAATTGATAAAAATCATACGGATGTGTGCGAAATGATTTTTATATTTTTTTCCCACAAACGCAGCTTCATTTAAAGGCATTTTTTCCGGTCTTTATAAATTGGACAAGACTACTGGCTTCTGGTAAACAACAACACCTCACACCGACTGGTTGTGTGTACAAAGCATGAAAGTGAAATTAATCGACACCAGTGTTTTCCATAATGGGGAACAAATTAGAATATGGCAGCGACAACAGCAGCAGCGCCGAAGCCATGTATTTGCAATGACAAATAACAAGGGCTTGACATTAATTGTGAAATAACGAGTGTGGCGTTGCTGTAACAGAGACTCCCCGCCCTCTTGCCCGTGTTACCGGTGGAGAGGGCCGCGACGAAATTAGTTCCTGGTCAGGTGTACAACAAAGGGAGCCTGTTTCAGCATTGTATGCTGATGGTGGAACATGACAAGAGGTCAGACAGGGGTTTCTTTTGCGCTGGTGGATCGACAAACGCCATAAGCTGTTTTACAGCGCACGGCAGGCCCGCTTGGATGTGATGCTCACCCAGATTTGTCTGTTTAAACAGATGTAGTAGCTGCAGAGGTTTACAGAGAAGAGTCTGTAGATGGGGGGGGAAGTTTCTTTGAATATGTTTATGTTCAATCTCAAGCTTTATAAAGTAGCAAGAATGCACTACATGGCTCAGCTATTGTTGAAAATGTGTTTTACTGTAATGTATAAAATGCATAAAAATGTGTAAAATGTCCATTAAGCTGTGAATGCTCTTCATGGTACATTAGGATCCTGGCCCTACTGATATCCCCCAATAATGAGTGTGATTTAGTGATTTCACGCTTTGTTTGTCCTCCCTGGCCCACTGCCCCTCTCTGGATCCCCCTCGTACACAGGTGTATTGGCTCAATGTAATGAGATCATTACCAGCCTCGTCAGTAAACGTGTTTATTTGGCAAACGGAGCCGCCTGCTCCTTCCCTCTCTTGATCTGCATCCAAAGAGGCATTTAACTAAAATAAGCTCTGCAGTACAATTGGGCAAACAGAAGTCGGTTCAGATCATTACAAGACCTGTGGGTAAACATGTCGGGTTCCCACAATCCCCCTTTTCCAGAGCTGGTCGAAAGACCATGAGAGAAAAAAAACATGATTATGAACAGAGTACATATCGCCCAAACTCATTGAGTTACAAGGTGTTTTTAACTGAAATTGCATTTGGGCTATTTATGAGGCAATTAATAAACATGATAAGTATTATTATGTTTATTAATTACTAATTATTTGAGCTCTAGTCCAAATATTAGTCCAAAACAAATCTTTAACCTCCTAGAACCTGGAGTCCACATACGTGGACATCACATTTTGGGTTATTTAGACCAAAATACTCAATTTTGCTCTACAAGGGCCTGATATCCACTTACGAGGACATTATACTGTTTTTGTTCTATCAAAATTGTAAATGAATATCCTCATATGTGGCTCTCATTTTTCTCAGACACAAAAATTAGGTAAAAAGAAAAAAAAAAATCTGGTAATTCTTTGTTTTTACATTCATCGGGTCCCAATCAGCCCAAATATCAAAGAGAAATTAAAAATGCATGCCGTGGAACAGTTCGGGTCTTAGGAGGTTAATATATGCATGTGTATCTAAGAAAGCAAAAAGTGGCCGGATTTGAGAGACATCTTCAAACTCCTGACCATCTCTGATGTGATGAGTGCACCTGTTCCTGCGGTTACCGTGTATTTCTTGCCCAAGAAGTGAAGAAGGGGACAACTCCCCCGCTCTTTCTGACTTTTAAGATCCCCTCTAATTCCCCTCCATTAGTCCAAGAGGAGGGAGATGTCACCCCAAAAGTGGAATGTATGGTTAGTAATTACAGCCCAAGGTTGAGCTGTTCCAGGTGAGAGCACTGGAGTGGTTCTATTACCCCTCCCTATCCCCTCCTGGCTCCCCCACCACCCCCACTACCACCTCACCAGCCATGCAGCCCTATCTAGCACCCGCCTACCCACCCACCCAGCCACCAACCCCCCTTTTCTTTCTCTGACCCTCTGTGTCAACCTCCAACTCCCAACACAATCTTTCATCATGGCCTCACAACACACTGGACACCCCTGGTCCTCCAGCAGTCAGCCTCACAGAGCGAGGAAGGAGGACAGTACAGCTGATAAACACATAGCGCACCAAATCACAAACGTGTACAATGATAAACACAAACCCCAGAGGCCTGCTAATGCACACATAGCTGCTGAGCATTAGGGCTATTTTCATCACTGTCATCAAAATCCCCCCCCGCATTCCCCCGTCATGTAACTTTCATCCCCCTCATCATGTGCAGACTGTAAACTCGATAGGTCTATAAACTACTTGACTACACACAATAACCCAATGCCCCTTCATTTTATTTTACCTACAGCCTTTAAGCACATATATGTATTCCATCCTCTCTTTCTCTAACCACTTCAGTTCCATTATATTAGAGCTGTAATCATTATTGAACCCTGCTAGCCTCCAGCATTATACTCTCTGCACGTTACACCAGTTTGGGTCTGCATAGCAAATTTCATCTAAGGTTAATAAAGTTGAATAATTTGACTAACCAACCGGAACTGCTTCTTATTACGTAGCCAATAAACACATTCATCAGTGAGAACATGAAATGCCCGATGAAAAAAATAAAACTTCCCTTTGATTTCCTCGGCGGTTCAGTTCACAAGTTGATACGGAGAAGGCAGCGCAGGACACTGGCTGGCCATTCACCCGGTGGACACACACACACACACACACACACACACACAATGAAGACTTAATATAAACACAGATGCACTCTGGATGTCATCTAAACCACACGTAGTCACTGAGAGATGCTCAGAGACAAAAACACACACAGACACCACACACCATCCTCACCAGGAACATCTTTTTATCCATCTAATTCCTCCCACTATGAATAATGCATTTCCCTCCTTACTGAGGCTTGGGTTTAACGCATCGCTGCACGGGTCTTTAAGGAGGTCCTTATTCATAAACAGTAGTGCAGTAAATACCAGAGCTTTGCAACCAATTTAATGGCAGTTATGCTTAACAAATCTGCCTCAATCTAATGATCAGCCACAAAGCTAGGCTATGGGTTTAATCTGCACACAGAGGCTCCCGCAGCTCTGCGACTCACTGAATATGCTTAGGGATCTCTCCATCCAGAGAGAGGAGAGCACCAGCCTGACACTTAATCCTCACAACACAACACTGGGATCAACACAACTATGGAACATTGTTAGTCTTTCATGAATAAGAATAACATTGAAAGTCCTAAAACACTGCAGAGACAATGCATAGAGAGACTAAAACATTACGAAGCGCTCCTTTTTTAAATCCTTGCTATTCCCCGTCTGGACATCCTAAGTCTTTTCTGCTTCTTATTCCTACATTGACCCTGCACCTTAACAAGAAGACCACGTGGAATTTAGTGCATGCATTTAGACTGAGTAAAGCTTTGCAACTGTATGCACTGCTCAACAGCAAGACTCTCCATAGAAGGTGCAAAAAGTTCAGGTATGAAACACGTCAACACTGAAAAGCAGAATAAATAAAAACTTATTTTCAAACTCATAATTTCACTTACTGAATAAAAAAATTATAATCTGTGAGAACTTTTTGAAAAATAAAGAGATCTGCATAAGTAAAAACCACACTTGAATAAGTGTTTTCTTTCTTCTGTGCACCACACATGCTGAGCTGGACTAATTTAAAAAAAGCAGGACCATTTTAGTTGAGTAAGACAGGAGGCGGATATGTTATTTCTGACCACTATTAAACATATGTCAACAAGTCACCTGAGAGACTGATGACCCTCCCCAGGTATTTGGACACATAAATGTCCATAAAAACAGTTCCCAAAGGAGCTGTCACTGAGTAAATAAGACCACGTGCCCTGAGAGGGAAAATAGAAATACATTTTTGTGCAATGTTGTGCAGTTTTATATTTAAAAAGCAAGTATCCTCATTCTGAACCCAGTGGGGGCTAGAGACATCAGGACAATGGCCCTTTAAGGACAACTGTTCCATGGACCCCTGGCCAGTAAATAACCTGAGAGTTAGTTGATAGGGGCGAATTAGAGCCAGAGCAGTACTGTGTAATAGGGATGGATAGGAGGCTCAGGCTTGGGTCAAAGCCGCTTAGGAATCAATGCAGAGGTACAGGTGTACAACCACAGGTCTATACGAGTAAGAAAACCTTTAAAAAGAAGGAGGAGGGAGGGAGACGGAGACGAGCGGAGGGGGGGAAACAAACTACAATCATTCATTTCCATTATCACAATTAAAAATTGCCATTCGGGTTGGTACTGGTTTTTAATTTACAAAAGAAAGCAGAGAGAGGAAGACTAATGTTGTAAAGCGAGCGCAGTGATCACACTGGCAAGACAAACTGCATCACTGTCTCGCCTCCCAGCACTATTGCAGTGGAGCTTGAAGACTGGTCACAAAAACAGGAGGCGGTAATATTTCATGCATAAATAATCTTATATATGTGGTTTTCATGTTTATGTGCATTTGAAACTAAATTAAAATATTTTAATGTAAATTTTTGGAATTAATTAATATCCTACCATTACTAATAAAAATGTCACATTTCCTGTGGAGGAATTAAGCACTACAGGAATTGGAAATAGCCTTGACACTTGGATTAAAACACTACTGATGCCATTAAAATGCTAAGTGGGTCCAACCAATTGGCATAACCACATTTCACTAAAGGAATGTCAAAGGAGTACATGAGAAGTAGCAATTACTATTAGAATACTGTTAATTATAGCTGCTGCATATTTAATATGAGCAAAACAAAGGTTATGTTAATATGGGTTCTAATAAGTGTTCATGCACTATATAGTGTCAGTGTATTACCACTACTTGATGCAGTCTTTTGTGAAAAACTGCATTTTTTCCAGCATTTTTTTTTATTAAATATATCACAACAAATGTTGAATGAGGATTATCTTTTTCATTATATAGTGGTTTTTTTTTTAATTAAGGCAAAAATAAGTACATGTAAAACAGCTAATATGATAACATTTTTTAATATCAATAGCATGCACATCACAGACCTCCTGTGCCCTCTTGTGGAGAAAGCTATTAGTAATTTTCTCCATTCATCCTATACAATTATCGCTCAGGCCAAATATCGGATGTATTTTAGAACTAATCCTCTATCCGCGTCTAGTGAAAGCAATACATTTGGAATGAGAGGCTTATGCACTTTTAACCTCTGATGCCTACAGTCGTTCTGCAGCCATACATGTTCACGTTTTCTTTATTTTGATAATTATCCTTTAGTATCTGACTCACACTACACTTTGTTCTGGTAATCATAGGCATTCCCATTTTAATGTTGGCGTTTTTCAGTTAATTACACTTATTCTGGGTACAGATTTTCTGCATTTCACATGTTCATGTGCATTTTCCTTTGATGGATTTCATAGTAAAATTATTACTTTTTTAACTATACGCAGAAGTAATCCTAACCCAAAACATTTAAAAATAATAATTTCTTGCTAATAATGTTTTGATGGATGTCAGTTATATTTTTAATTGATGTTTGTTGTGAGTCTTTTAATTCAGAGACAAAGAAAAAGAAAAATAGGTTGAACAGATCTTGGATTAGTGACGGTCACAGGTTTAATGGAAATACAGTCATCAGAGGTCATTTGATACAAGCCAATTATTATTATTATTATTATTATTATTATTATTATTATTATTATTATTATGATTAAGTGCTGAAACTGCCTATTGATCAGCTAACGAGTGTCTATTGTGTGTGGCAAGAATCTGAACCTCTTGAGACCTGAGCTATTTTTAATTTCCCCTAAATTTGGGGCATTAGCTGGACCCAGTAAGTATAAAAACTAAGCATCATCTTTGAACAGAAACTCTTTTAATTAAGAAAAAAACTGTATGCCCTCATACGGGTGCAATGGGTTTATATTACAGAGAAACACAATAAAGTCACCATTGCTTAAAAAAACGTATAAAACACTTTTTAAGTATAAAGTGCAGTGTCCGCATGAGGACGCACAGTCCCAGGAAACTAAACAATAAATCATTTTCATTTGTGTTACTTTTTAAAAACTGTGTTCTCTTAATGTGTGTAAAGATAAAAGACAGAAGAACATCAGGGTCAGGCAGGCATTTAAGTTCACAAGCTTCTTCCCTCAGTGAAGGTCCCCAGGCTGCTGTAAATCTATGTAATTCAGTGCTGCCTTGCTACATCTCATATCACACACATACACAGATACACAGAGTCACACACTCCCACACACAGTGCAATTACATTGCAGGGACTTTCGTTGGGACAAAGAATTTGAATATAAAGACAATTAACGATTTTATGTTTATTTGATTTTCCTCATGCTGTCATTATCTATCTCGAACAAAGAAGCGAGTCTGAACAAATGGCCAGGACTTGTGCTAATTTAAACTAAAGGAAAGAGGAAATAAATTTGTTTCCAGACCATTATATAGTGAGCCATGCATTTGCTGGGTACAAATGGACACCATTCATTACAGTTAACAATGACATCCAATTCAGCCCTGCTAATGAACTTCAATACAGTCATGTTCGGTATTAAGGAGTGATTTGTTGAGTCTAAGTGTATCATTTTGGAGGCTAATGTTGATGAATGCCCCGTTGTGAAGAGATGGGGACATGCAAGGAGTAGAGACAGTCTTGGCAAGCACCCTTCTGTTATAGCGTAATACCATATCACCACCTAGTGGTGTCATCACAGAAACACACATTACTGCAGAGTGATGGTTCCAACTTTTCAGAACGTTTGTCAGACAAAAGAAAAAGATAAATAAACATTAAGCTCACCAATGCCCGCATTGCCTCCGGTAATGAGGACAACCTTGTCAGAGAGGTCACGACCCTGCAGGATCTCGAGAGCAGCAGTGTTTCCATCGTACCGCTTCGGCTTCACCACCACATCCTCTACTGTAAATGCATGACGTGGATCAAAATATGTGCTCCGCTTGTTAATGTGACTGAAAATGACAGAGGAAAGCAGGAATGAAAGCAGCAACGTAGTTTTATTGCAGTCAAACATTTCCACAAATATAAGGGGTTTGATCATAAGTCTTCTTACTCAATGTAAATTATCTGTCCTTTTTCATCAGTTTCCTGCTCCCAACCATATGGTAAGTCTGTAGAAAAAGACAGAGATTTATTATTCTTTAATAGAAAAGTTTGGTAAAAAAAAAAAAAAAAAAAAAAGTGTATATACATTTCAAGCCAAAACTGAATTCTATGTCCTGTTTTATTAATTTTTTAACTGACTGCTTAGCTACTGGCCACTGCATAAAAGTTGTGTGGTTGACAATACTCCAAATAACCAAGTCCAAGTTAGAGAAATATCAAATAATCTCAGCTTTGCATACATGTGAACAATTCTCCAGGGAAAACACAAGTGAGTAAAGCAAACCTCCAGCACAACGTTTCTTCTTTCCTGTCTTGGGGTGTTCCCACTGTGTCTTCATCTCATCATGACTGTTGGCACAAACAGAGATTAAGAGTGAATGAAAAAAAATCCTTTTCTTTACAATATACAGCTGTGGTCAGTAGTGTATTTACACTCATCATGGGCGTGAATGTCATGGAAATTTAGGGATTTTAATTATTTCTTTGAACTATTTTTTTTCCAGGGTGGACTAATTATACAGTATGCATCTTTAATGCCTTTTTATATACAGGATGTATCATCACTTTGCCAAAGTCTGGAAATAGACCCAAACTGTTACCCTCAATGAGATAAAATTTGTTAGAATAATCAGGACCAACCCAGGAACCACCAAGTCAAGTCATCTTTATTTATATAGCACATTTAAAAGACATCAAGTGTCGGCCAAAGTGCTGAACAGAGGGATAATATAATAAAAAGAATTAAAATAGATAAGATGAAAACATTATAGAAACATTGTGAGACATCCATATATGTTTGTAAAAAATATGTGTACATGCAAATATGCACATACATATACAAAAATGTACACATTCACACACAAGCACACATACGTGAACATAAAATACATGTATACATGTATACACATGCAAACACAAAGACTAAAGCATGCCATGTACTGGAACCTGCTGGTACACCAGCATCACTGTCCACAGTGAAGTGAGTTTTACATCACCGTGGCCCAAGAGGGTGCCAACCAAGAAAGAAGCCACCGCTCCAGAATCGATAAGCCAATTGCCTTCTGGATAAAAGAGACAAAGATTGAGCGTTTTGATCACAATGACCAGAGGTATATTTTGAGCAGTAAATGTGGTGCTTTTAAACCTGAGAGCACTGTACCAGCTGTCACGCATGGTAGTGGTAGTATCATGTTCTGGGGCAGTTTTTTTGCCAATGGTGCTGGTACAGAGGTTGGATAAACTCATCAGGAAGGTTCTGCGATGTCCCCTGGACCCAGTGCAGGTGGTGGGAGACAGAAGGAGTCTGGCCAAAATAACATCTCTGATGGTCAGCGTCTCCCACCCCATGCATGTAAATGTTGCTGAACTGCAGAGCTCCTTCAGTGACAGACTGCTGCATCCTAGATGCATGAAGGAGCATTTCTGCAGGTCCTTCCTCCCTACAGCTGTCAGATTGTACAATCAAAACTGCTCCCAACAAACATAGAAGTTTACATCAGCGCTGTAACTTGCACTATTTTATCAACCGATTCACACTACAACCTGGGTTTGCCTCTCATCTGTAATCATCTGTAATTAAATTAATGTAATTAATTTAATTTTAACAACTGTACAGTACTCTGTTTTTGGTAAACTATTGTCCTTGATGAAAAAAAAGTGTATGTTTCTGTTCCGTGTCCTGTTTGTTTGTATATGTGTTTTTCTTGCTGCTGTTACAACAAAATTTCCCCTTGTGGGACAATTAAAGGATTTTTCTATTCTATTTTACACTGCACAAAGTGAATAATGAAGAAATACTACATCCAAATTTTTCAACTTCATGTCAAACCAGCCAAACCAGCTCCCAAACACATCAAAACTTGTTTTTTAAGAGATAAAGCAGGCTGACACTAAGGCTCTAGAATGACATTCCCAAAGCCTGACCACTAATCTACTTAAAATTTGTAGACTATGTTTAAAAGCCAGGTCTGTGCAAGGAAGCCAACCAATTTAAATGAACTCTACCAATTCTGCCAAGAAGAGTGGTCAAGTATCCAGACAGGAGCTTGTTGACAGCTACCAAAAGTATGTCATTGAGCTGTTACTTGCTAAGTTTTATATATTAAACATATTTGAACCAGGAAGTAGATTTTTGGCCTTGTGTGGATTTGAGAAAATCCTAAATAAATTCAAACAGTTCAAAGAAATCAGCAAAAGCCCCACATTGACTCCATGACTCCTTATGTCCAAGATGAGTGGAGATTCTGGTCGATATTGTCATGATAGCATCACAGCATCAGACAGTTGCTATAGATTTTTCAGCTGCACATCCAAAATGTACATTTCTAATGCATTATCCCATTACTGAGGAGGGTTGTGATTTTATATTTCAGCGTAAGTTTACAGCATGGCAGCTAGTGGATAGTGACACTACAGCAGGATAATTCGAGATGACAAACTCACAGACTTATCAAAGACTAACAACAATTAGCACAAACCCTACAGTGAAATAAGGACGGCACACTTTATAACACAGACTTTACAGTGTAGCTAGCAGGCTGTGTTAGCCAGGTGCTAATAGAAATGGCATGGCCCTGATGTCAGTAAGTGTTAGGACTTATACTCATACACAGACATGCTTGCTGATAGCGTTAATGGTGAGATCTCACTTACTTTGCATAGTAGACCCAACCATCTTTAGTAGACCTCTCCTCCCATCCAGGTGGTAACTCATCCTCACTATCTGTATCGTCCATACCGGCGTACTTCAGAGCTGCCATAGCTTCCAGTGAATTATGAAAATCAGAGAGAAATATCTGCTCTGGAGAATGAATGCAGATGTCAGAGAGCGCAGAAACACGGACACGGCGATCTTCCAGCACTTCCGCAACAACACGATGACGACTGCCGAACTGCATTTTGGGACATTGAGGCGGTAGACCATATGCTGAAGGATTTTTGTGATTCAAATGTTTCCGAAAAAAAGATGGCAGCCAGAAGCCAGAACTAGGTCGAAATTTCGAGTTACTGTCTCAAGTTTAATATCGTTGGGTTTTTTGTTTTTTTTTCATAAGCTTAAAGGCTTTATGTTAGAGAACACTGGCTGGGTTTTCTCTCAGCCTTTGATCTGGGTATATAAATTTTAAAGCTAGTAGGAGAATAATGTTGGGAGATGTTGGAAGTGGGCAGATAGAGCTGCTGATTTATGTAATCAGATAACTCAGGCCCACTGAGTTATCTACACAGCTAAAGTTTTCAGATTTTTTTTAATCTCCTCCAAATCCTTTTATTCTACACTAATTAATCACCTTTCCTGTCATAACTACGCTTCTGTACACTTTTCAGACATCTATCAACCAAAGAGGTCACCATGTAGTTGGGCATTTTTTACCAGTTTTACCTTTCCTGTCTATTGTAATAGAAAAGTAGCCTACAGACTATCCAAGAGGGCCAGAGGACATCTGAACAGATGACAGCCCTAAACCTATTGGGGACAAAGGTAGCATTAAACCACCTCATTAACTAGTCAACACAGTGGAATGACACGTAACAACTAACAAAAGCGAATTAGTTAGAGCTATTCCGCCTCTAAATGTTCACATGTTTAAATAAAAACAATAAATGAGATATAAACAGGTTTCAGATATAGTTAAATTAAAAGAAATTAGTTGTGTTCTGTGTTTTTTTTTTCCATGCCTTGAAATTCGACAACTGCCAATGTGACCTAACCAGTACAGCTGTTCCCATCAGCTCAGTAGCTCTTTTGTATGCAAAATCTGTGGCCGTCTCTTGCTTCTCTTATTCCTGCCACTTGACCTGCCTGTTGTGTCTGTTAACCAGTTTGTGCACTTGTTACATGTGTCTTGTCCATCTGCAGAGTCTGTGTTTTCCATAGAATGGCTGCGAAATTTCTGTGGAATAGCGCACTGTTGAACTGATAATAAAAATGTAAAACAGCACAATAATCACAGTGATGTACTGAACTGTGGGATGACGTAATCATAAAGGATGATCCAGTACATCTTATACAAAAGGAGATAAAGAAAAGGAAACACTAAAACACTTGATCCCTAAAGGATTTAGCGGGACTGTGCCTCAAAGTCTGTGGATATGGAGATAGGGATTAGGCCATATAGACTCAGAACAAGGTGTTTAATTCCTGTTTCAAGTTTCAATATGTTTTGGTCAAGCTCTGGTGCCACTCCAACAACAGCACCGAGAGCAACAATTAGGATTTATAAGGAGCTATTGGCAGGGAAAGAGAGATTTTGTATGCTCATTGCATGAAACGCTGCAGTTTGGAAGGAGGCCTGTGTTGCCCTAGCCCAGACTGCACCACCCAAAGAATGTCTTGAAAACAGTTCCAGGCAGCCTGCCTCTAACAAAGATTCAGGTCAGAAAATGTGGTTGTTCTCTGATAATATCTAGATGAAACTTCCCAGGACCATTTTAAGAGACCATCACCCATCTTTCAGTGTTTCCCAGTTAAAACATAGATCATGTAGTGCACTGTTCCCTGTTTCCAAATCCTTCCACCTGATTGTTTCATAATTTGCCTTCACTGTCCAATGTCGGATGTGCACTGCCACAGCCACTACTCAGTGGAAGGGGTAGTGACCATGGCCAACTTATCTTTGTTGCCAGCCAGTCATTGCCATCTTCAGCATCATTCACTAATGTGTTTCCCCCTGCGCGGCAGCTCTATATTCAAAATCGTTTGTCCGATAAATCCACACAGCCACACTCCTATCTGTATACTCTCTGATCCACTCAGCCACTTGGTTATTCACTCCCCATTGCTTTCCACCTTCCACCTCCCAGAGAACTTGATAGGTTTGTAGCTTAAACTTATTCGCTGGAACGTTGAAGACAATTTAATTACACAGCAAAAGCAAGACACGAGTAGGCAAAGTTCTTTATGTTTCTCGTGCACGGGAGAGAACTGGACAAACGCCGTCCCTTCGCTTGACCCCAGTTGCTCTCGTCCGCTCCCCCGTAACACTGCTCTTTTATTGAGGTTACATAAATATAAATAGGATCATTAACATATGACGTCTTCATACACACAAAGAGTACCTTTGCCTGTGCGTTGTGTAAGTATGTGTGTGTGTGGGGGGGTGACCCCATAAACGACTTCCCTGAACCTGCTGGTCTGGAAGTCCAGCAGTTCATCTAAACAAAAGGCACTTAGACATAGACAGATATACGTGTGTTTGCTATACCATATATCAGTAAGAGCAGATATAACCTCTCTCCTGACCTTAAGTTGTGTGTGCATGCCAGAGTGCTCTGGGAGGCACACAGAGTCTCCACAGACTACTAAGGATCAAACCTCTACCAACATGACATTGATTATTAAACTCTAAGCATATATGAGTAGATATTTCTAAGCATAAATGACAATCCACTATACAAACCTGACAGAACTCCTACTCCCTCTCGCACCTACTCCATTACATTCTCCTCCTTAAAATAAAAATAAAAATAAAAAATTTAATGAAACCTTTCTCTTGAACAGATTTTGTGCCCTCCATTCAAACCATTGAAACGATTAAAAGTTATTTAGTCTTCTTTTGATTGCTTCATTTGAAGGTCACCACAGCATATTGTCTGCCTTCATCTAACCCTAGCCTTGGCATCCTCCTCTTTCACTCTCCTCTATCTGTTAACCTCTTGCATGTCCTCCTTCACTAGATTCGTGAATCTTTGTGGTTTTCTGGTTTTCCTCCTGCCTTGCCTACTCCAACATAGCCCCCATCCCTCCTCTGTGCATCCCAAACCACGTCAGCCTTGATTCTCTAGCTTTGTCTCCAAACTGCTCCACCTGAGCTGTCCCTCTGATGTACTCATTTCTAATTATGTCCATTCTAGTCAGTGAAGACCTTAACATCTTAAGCTCTGTCACCTCCAGCTCAGGCTTGTATCTTTTTGTCAGTGCCACTGTCTCCTAACCATACACCATGGTAGGTCTCACTACCATCTTGTAAACCGTCCCTTTCAGTCTTACTACGATTTTCTGTCACAAATCACTCCTGACACTCATCTTCACTGACGTCATCGTGCTTGCTGCCTTATGCTCACCATGCTTGTGTGCTGTTCATTGCTTTGGATGCTTTACTTCAGATATTGAACAAATGTTGCATGATGCAAGAAAAAGGTATATTCCTTATAATGACCTAGTTTTTAGTCTGTTTGAACTAGCTTTTATAATGAAGTACTGTTAATAATAATATTTTTTAGCTTTTTCAACAGTATTTTGTTAGGATTGGGGGAGGCAATATCAATATTGATTTTGACTATTGAGCTTCACAAAATAAATGTTACTGTATTGTAAAATCAATATTGTGATACTTTGCTTGGTGATACAGTATCAATACAGAGACAGTAAATATTGATATTGATATGATGCAACCTTACTGCATCTACAAAAAAATCTATCCATAAACATGAAAAATGAAAAAACAGTGGCTGACTGGTTATGTATTGAATTATTTTACATTCTGTGACTTCTTGCAACTTCTTGCGACTAGATGGTTGCCCAAAGCTCAAGGGTGCTCACAACCCCTTATGATTGCAAGGAGGCAACCTTTGTGCAAACAGTCTCAGTCTGACGAGCAATGACTGCAATCACTTTCTTAGAGATTGTCAAATAATTACTATCTAATCGATAAAAACAGACAGACGTGCCAACATGTTGCCATCAGTCTGAATGAGCCTTTGTAAAATAGAGTCAGACTGACCTGTCTTCATCTTACAGTGTTAGTATGCTTGATATGCTTGAGAGGTGATAAACTGCAACATGTATTATTACAACACTCGGGACATCACAGAATGTTAAAAAATATCAATAATATCATACTGAGAATCAAGTATTGTGATAATATGGAATCACGGGGTATCTGGTGATTCCCACCTTTAATAGTTATACATAAATAAGAAAAAAAATTTTGCATATTTTTCAATTTGTTATAAACAACATAAAAAAACTATAACAAGATACCCTTACTTTTACGGTGTAAGTGAAATCGGGATAAATCTATCTAGGTCACACGAGCTGGTTCAACCTGATGTCATTTATCCTAAAATAAGAACGATCCAATACTCCTTTTCTTCTGATGGCTGGAAATCCTCTATTCTCACTCGGGCCACTGCGCATGCTCTAAGCAAAGAGAGGCGGGCTAGGAGGAGGTGGGTCGACCCGCTGTAGTCGAGTGTTTGTGTGTCGGTGTGTGTGTTCGTCTCAACGTAGCACGAAACGTGTCTCCTCTCAGCAAAGACACACAAACGTGAGACGTGCTAGATAACGTTTTTGTTTTTTTTCTTGGTTTTGAAAGTTTTCTTTTTGCCGCCTTAAGATTGTTGCGATTTTATACTATGTATATTAAAACATTCCGCTTGTAAAACGTAATATTTATCCGCCAGGAGCAGCCGACTTCGTTTCTACTAAAGAGTGTCCGCTTCTCCTCCCCTCGATGAAGCGCTGCGATGCCCTCTGATTTTATATCCCTCCTTAGCTCGGATATCGACCTCAATTCCCCCAAATCTCTATACTCTAAAGGTAAGATTTATCTAAAGGAAGGTTACTGTGAGGTCGCTAATCCATTTTGTCCTTGTCTAATGGGAACTAATATGATTGTCTTGATAGCTCATGTTAAGCTGCTAGCTAGCAATGGTTAGCCTCTTTTCTGCTAGTAGCAAGACTAGCTAGCATAGTTAGTCAGCTCGACTACCCTTGCTGGTTAGTTGTCCATGTCACATGCGTGGAAAAGCATGGTATGTTAGAATAGTAAAGTAAATATAACAACAATTACGTGTGTTTTTTGGTTACACTTGTCATGCAGATTGATGACTAGCATCATTTTAGTTGCCTATATGAGCTAACACAGCTTTGTGAGGTCGCTGCCTACCCACCACATTGTTCCGTGGTTTAAGGTACTTAAGTAGTGCTCGGGTTCTGCAGAGGTGTGTATTTGTGTGTGCGCATATCGCATGGATGGAAAAGTAGTGCATGGCTGTCCTGTGTTTTCTCCTTGTTTGGTTTTAGCGAGTGACAGTCACTCTGTTGTTTTGGTTTGTTTGGTGGAATCGAGCCAGGGTATCCTCCTCACATTCTCTGGTTTCACTGAAAGAATGCAGTTATTGGCCCTTCAAAGCCTAGAGAGTGCTATTCTGCCTATCAGGATAAGGGGCCCTCTAGTGCCAAAATATATTTTGCCTCTAATATCGCTGCACACTTGTCAGCCAACTGTTATGTTATTATTAGGTGGGTGTTGCTGCATCTCTGGAGTGCAGAACCGTTAACTAATGTTGCATTTAGCTTGGTTAGAGCAGCACTTTGCCTGTAAGTCTGTCTTTTCACTTTTTAAACATCGCCTCAATTTAATGTGCAAAGCAACTGTCACTGAATTGCTTACTCTACTCAGGCAGCTACCATGCATTTGCTTGTTTATGAGGGAGGCTTGTATATAAACTATTGATCCTAAAGTGCAAATGTAACCTGAGACACAAGAATTTATGCATATTACTTTTTCTAAAAACAATGGTGCTATTTCACCCCTTTGGGTTTTTCCCCTTACATTTTAATCACATTAACAAATATTATTCTTTCCTTTTTTATTTTTTTCAAATATTATTTGTACCCGACTGGCCTGGGCCTTAACTTGCCTGCTGGTCCCACATCTGTCTGGCTGCTATGTATAGGGTGCTCATGAGCCAGCAGAAAGCTTTGCTCTGTGACCCTGAAATTCTCAGTTGAGACTGCCATATGGTCACACCGTATCACATGATGACTGTTTATTTATATCTCTGTAATTGGGTGTGCGCTCTCACGTTGGGGTCAAGGTAACAGACATGCTCATCAACGATCTATTGGGAGAGCTCATGTATGTCAGACGATGTGGGTGAGTAGAGACAACTGACCAAGCTGCCAGAATATATTGCATTATTTAGTGGGTTCTGTTTTTTTGTTTGTTTGTTTTGAGGAAAATGTGAAATCTCAGAAGTTACAAATAGAAATAGTAACGCAGGGTTTACTGAGAAGCAAGCAGGGTCCTACTGGAACCTGGACAGCTCAAGAACTTGTGCCTGATTTTATTACTGCGACAATACATCATAAACATATAACTAATGATCAAGATAGTGATTTTTGGCTATATTTACATAAAAATTATGCTTACTGGGAGAGAAACAAAGTCTCTTCCTCTTTCTCACAGCAGAGAGACTGTTGTTCCTGTGTGAGGAGAGCAAGCCCTCGAGCAAAACTGTAACGGTGTTTTGTTTTTTGTTTCTTTTCCCCCCTTTTGGCTGATTTGAAAAACAATCTGCTAGAGGGAAATGCAAAGTGGCTTCGACCTCGCAAAAAATGAGTTAGCAACAGCAAGGTGAATTGAAACGTGATGAACAGACAGACAAACTGGGATGCTATTTCCAAATCCAAGTGCTGAAATCCCAAAATTGAAAACCAAATACCTACCCAACAGATATAGAGATTAGGGCTGCCCAGTTAATTGATTAATCATGAACATGCTTTGACCCCCTACAGTTAAATAAACGTGTTCAAGGAATATTAAAAATGTTTGCTTTCCCACACAGTGCAGTGCATTAAAGCCACTGAACTTTTATGGACTACCTGGATGACTAACAGTGCATTAGAAGACAGCCAATGACTGAAATTAAATGTCTAGCACAGCGAAATGTGTAGAGCTTGTCCCCCGAAGTGGAGCATGAGTCGTTGTTTGGAAATGACTCGAATTTAGTCGAAATGACGTAATCCTAGAAGAAATTATATGCAAAGAGTGCTGTAGAGTTGTGTCTGCATTGCAAAGCATTACAACCTGGTGATTGAGCCGCATGAAAACACACCACAGACTGGCGTATAATGAATGCACGAAGGATGAGAAAAACGGTGCAGTGGTTGCTAACAAGATCATCCAACACCAACTCAGACGCTCATGAAAGCGCACCTGTACCTTCCTAAAAATTACTTACTTACATACTCGATCATGTCTGTTTGGCCAAAGATAAGTGTCCAGTAATCACAGGACATAAAGAGAGGTCCAGAAAAATTGTCAACATACTTAACAAAAGTTTTGTTCATACCCATCATGCATGTACAGTGAATTGAGTATTTTGCTTTTAGGAAATCCAGTTAGGCTAGGTGAACAACAATTCACTGCAAAGATGTTTTAATTCACAGGAAAGTAGCGCAATGTTTAAGTGAAAACACTTATTGAATTGGGTATTGGAGAATGTGTAATTCTACTACAATCGTTACTAACCAATGGTAAAAGCAATAGATATTCTAGTAAGTGGTTGTGATTGGTGTGGGTGGGATATTGGTTTTCTCCTCATTGTTACCTTATGTCAGGACACAGATTTTACGTTACTCTCATTACTGGGATTAAAAAAAAAAAAAAAGAAGCATGTTTTGTTTGTAGCATATACACAAGGGAGATTTACTTCCACAACACATTTCTCCCACAGGTTACATACAGGATACATTAACCACTTGTCCCTGGCTGCCTTTGCTTTGTGTAATATGTTTACACTCAGTACAGACATTCACTTGTTTCTTTTTAAAGAAAGCAGGCCCTTCTCCCATTGTTATGTCTCTCAGGTATAAATGTAGGCCAATAGTAAACTCTCCCTTGCTTTAATGTTAATAGCCCTGCCTTCCACTTTAATGACTGCAGTCTTGTGGGTAATTTTTGGCCGTCCTTTAAAGGTAAAGCATGGGCTGACTTCACTACAGTCTAAAGACAGCAGTACTTTCCAGTGAAACCTTTTGAAATATTTAATTTATTACAAGACACTCAATGAAACCATGATTATTCGAAAGTAACGATGCCGTTAAGTGTTGGACAACAAAAAAGCTTGCAACAGCCTATAGCAATGGGACAACAGTGTGCAAGTGCAGCTCTTGCTACTTACTCTGGCTATGTTGAATGAAGGCACAGAATCCAATTCAATGTTATTCACGTGCCACAATATATGATGTATCCTGGTGACTAAGTAAGATGGATGTCAGTTAACTTGTTACTAAAGTTACAAGTAATAACTTTAGTAACAAGTTTCATCTGCTTCTTTCATCTGTGTAAAAGTGGTTTACATTAGGATACATTAGCTAAATGATGGCTTCCAAGAAAAAAAGTCTCAGGGGTGGACGGCGTATTTTTGTTTTTTTTTTCAACAGGCCGTACCTACTTAGACAAAGTAAGCAAAGGGCTACATACTGGAAACTACATCCAAAGTGCTTTATCATCATTTAAATTAGCGTACATTGTGCCAATTTTCTGATGTACACCACTGCATAGTCGGCTTTTGAAACAAATTGCATTTGAATCGATTGAAAGAACAGTCATTTGCCTTAAGACTCCTTCATTTAATGTTGCCATTATTGATTTCCTTTTTTTGGGGGGGGATTTTGCCTTTGTGTTTCTTACATGCAGAAATTAATAAATAATAACGCCTACACACACCAGGTGGTATCTGTGGCCCCAAGGACTGCTGAGCTTGCAATAAATGGTGAACTATTAATGAAACTGGAGTTAATTTTTCATTCTGTTATGTGCATGACATGCATGTGCACATATCTGTGTATTCATAATTACCTGAGACATTTCCTCTTTGAAATATTCTTTTAAAGCATGCTGCCTCATAACTTTAAATCACAATCAAGTTTGTGTTTGCCTTTTCGGTGCACCTTTGGCGGCTTGTTCATAAATGCAGATTGTCTTGTGCAGGAGTAGAAAAGTCAATCATCTCCATATGTTTTCTTTTAATACAATGTCCTTAGAGTTGTTTTTGGACATCAGACAGTGCTAGCTGTTGCTTGGTGTAGAGTGTTGAAATCTCCCCACATGACACAGGTTTCCATTTTTGTTTTTTTGTTTTATCCTCAAGGACCAGTGAAATTCAGCCTCACTTCCAAAAAGTTATACAGTTTCTCTAAGTGGACAAATGGTTGGTTCAGTGGGGACAGGGCACAAGTTAAAGGCCACAGAGCTTCTGTTTTTAAAAGTCGAAATGCGTATGGCATGTATTACATGTAGACTCAGTTTGTACACTGTAGAGACCAGAGACTACTTTTAGAAGCAGCTGATTGTTGCTCAGATATGTAGTTGTCACAAAGTTGCCTACATATATTAGCAGAGGACCATCTTTTGTATGGTGTTGTTTAATAATTAATGTGGCCTTGTGGTTTCCCTCTGCTAACATCCACATCCCCATGCATGCTCACCTCTATAGCTACAGCCACAAGCAGAATCCATAAAATTATGATTAGGAGTACAGTACAATCAATTTACACTGTAGAAATGTTGTTTAAGTAATTTTGTTAAACCTTGTTTATCCATCTGATTTGCACTAGCAGGCTGAAAGCAAATAAAAATTGTATTGGGCCATTTCTTGCAGTAATTTAAAATTTAAGATAAACCGTTAGCTTTAAAAGCCAAAATGGCATTTTTTGTGGTTTAAATGTGGAAAGTAGCTTTTATGTCGCTACTCTGGCTTGACCATATTGTTATGTATTCAAAACCATAATTAAAGCACCACTGTAGGTTGTGATGCGTTCCCCCCCCCCCCCTTTTTTTTTAACATGGAAAAAACAAACCAAACATGTGCTTGTCTAATCGGTTAATTGTTCTAAGTCTAGGTTAAAGTCAGTCCACCTCCTGGTAGGTTAGTGTGCTGCAGGCTACTGTTTGGACAAGCTTATAGATTTGTCCATACAGACTTGTCAAACGTGCTACTGTAAAGCAAAATAAGACCAAAATGTAGTGCAGGAAGTGTATTTTGTGAACTGGAGAGTTAACCTACATTTTAAAACCTATTTTAAGGATTGGTCAGAAAACCTTTTAAAGAGGTTTTTATCTGTTTTGACAGAGGGCAGTTCTTAACCCTAGAACACTTATGTGCAGTTTTATAACACTGTCACTAATGTCAGGTATTTTTTACCTGATATCATATGCCTGATAAAACATACTTCCCATCTGAATAAGTAACCTAATATGTGGCAAATTGAAGTACTCTTGTTACATTTCCCCTTAAACAACGTCTCATGAAATGAAAACAGTATCATTGGGGGACCCTATATAAACGCTTCAAAATGAGTAAAAAATAAATAAACTGAGAATCGTAAACGAAAATATTGTTTAAAAATTAAATAATAGACATAACTTTTTCTTCTGCCCACCTCTTCCTTGTCGTGTGAGCCTTGTCCAGAGAAGGCACAATCTCTTTGCATCGCTGACAACTGTGGGAGAAATAAACAAAAGATGGCATTTGACTACAAGCACGTGGGTGAAAATCATCCGACGTTAGTGTTCTAGGGTTAAGCACAGGTGACGAATAAAATTAAAGATAATTTTCCTGGAGGCATTTCAGGACAGTGATGACTGACGAGACTGGCTTCAAGGACTTTGCTGTACGTGCGGAAGAAGGTGTGCAACAAAATCCAAACAGCAGCTGTTGACACTGCAGCAGTTTCTTAGTATGGTGTTTCCACTAATTGAAGCACTTAGTATACTGTTTCTCACACACATTTAAAATTGAGATAACATTTGTTTTCAAACTTCAGGATTTTTTGTATATGCTGCAAAACGGCTTCTAAGCCCACAGAGTCTGTTTAAAAAAGTAAAAATAACATTTTCTGGTTTTCCTGAAAAAGTGAATCTATCACCTAGCTTTAATCAGCGCTACTCGTTTGATGTTGTTATCTTTGTAAAGGTATACAGAGTGGTTCCGCCACTGGAGGTTTATATACAAATGGGAAGCTTAAAAAAGAAGCCCAGGTAGCCACAGAGCTGCACTCTTGGGGAAAGTGACATTTTCACCTACAGAAAGCTTGTTTGGTTTTGAAAGTTATACTTTTGGATAGATTAAATAGGTGAGGTGCAGGTTTATGCAGGGGTGTGGACGCACAACTTCTGCTGGATTTAAATTTAAACAGGAACATTCAAATGAAATTGATTTCAGAAGAATATTTGTTTTACCACATTCATTTTAATTTAATAATCGCCAGAAGCCAAAATTGTACATGAAAATAAAAGCCCTACTAAACATTATGGCTGTTGGACTCTTTCAACAAAGCATTTGGAAATGCTGCTGTTTAGTTGATGGATTATTATGAGCATTTTTTTTTTTTTTGCTTTAGATGGAATTTTAAATTCAAAGAAAATAGAGAATAAATGGGAGAAAATAACAATAGGGCTCCAATTAATCATTTTTATTTCAAGTCTCCACGAGCACAAGTCACAGCACGGTTTGAATATAGACACACTCTTTTGCATATACTGCACACCCTAAACTGGAAAGTGTGCTTCAAAAGTAAAAATTAAATCGCTGACAGCAATCCAATCTGTGCATTTATGAACCTGAAGTGATTGACTCAATAACAATGTGTGGTTATTGGCCTGTGTCACAAGGTAATTGAATCTTGTGTGTGTCTCAACCTAATATTTGTGCACATTTAAACAAATTTGTGCTGCAGGTAAACATGCTAATCATTATTTTTGGCTTTTATGATTCATAAAAGACTCCTTAAAATGCCTCTGATTTGAAAACATTTCTTGGGTAGGTTTCCCACCACGAGCAAATCCTTTAGGCTTAAACTGCACTGTGGTGAACTTTTAGAGGGGTAATTTAGTAGAGCTCTGAGTTGTAGTCAAGAAGATTATAAGATTCTGTAAAGTTTATTTCTAATAAACAACCATTTGTAGTGCATGTGTGCTGTTTTTTTTTTAAAGAAAAAAATCCTATGAACAATGAACCCTTTTACAGTTTGACTTTCTGTGCTTGTTTTGTGTTGCTGTGTGACCAGCAAGCACCCAGAGAGAACGGGTGATTTATACCCCTTTCAGGCCAACAGTGACATTCTTTAACACAGTGTGGACTCCTTTTGATCTGTCCAGTACATGTAAGCCTTTTGCCAACCTTGGCAAGAGGGTACCCAGCTTAGTGAACAGCAATTTCTGTCCTTTGTTTTTTTATTATGTGCTGCTCTTTTTTTAGCAGAAGTGCCATGCTACTCCTGCACATGTGTTGGGAGTCTATGAAGAGAACATTTGTTTGCATGTGATTGAATACTGAAGCATATACATGGTAGGGCTGTGCGATATGACCAAAATCTCATATCCCGATATTAAGACATCTATCGTCCGATAACGATATAAATCACAAAAATTTAACATTTTCTATAAATTCTGTGAATCTCGGGCAGCTCGACTTGCGTGAAGTGTTTCCAGCAAGGGGATTACGTACCTGGAGTCGAGTGTTTTAACTGATACATGAAACTATACATTTTTAGACATAAGTTGTAACGGCCGCCGTTTTCTTTGAGTATTTATTACACAGCGTGCTGCGGGGAAAAGCCTGTTCTAACGTTTGAGTCTAAGGTTTTTTTTTGTTGTTGTTTTTTTAGCACCTGGCAGCTCTTTTTTTGCTTCTCATCCGTAAACAATATGCATCTTTCACGTGATACAGTTTATTTTGAAAAGTCTCAACAGGATCTTGAGCTTTATTGTGAAAGGTTTATGTGGAACAAGCGGACACGCGGTGGTTTTACCGTCGTTGTTGCTAACGACAACGCATAAAAACAAACGCTTGTCTGTCTGTAGTGTGGTTATATTAAATATAAGAGAAAGAGAGAACTTTAAGAAATTAATATAGCCACTACAGTGACCATCAAAACGATGAAAAAATATTGCCGTAAACAGTTTATTTTGCAACACCACGAAACAAACAAACGATAGCGTAAAATGAAACAATAGATGTTTTTATATCGTCATCCGATATATATCGTTATATCGAACAGCCCTAATACATGGGTTCAAAGCAGGTGACAGCACATGTTCAGTGTACCCACTATGCATGCTTCTATTGTTCATAGGGATACTAGTTAAAGCTGAGGTCATGTCTCGTTGTCAGTCAATCTGTAATGCAATCAGCAACAAAGACTCACTTTCTTCATGCCACGCACCACAGGCAAAGATTGAGGGCTGTTGTGATATTCGTGCACACAATCAGACGGTTGCTGGCAGTTCTCTAGTCTCTGAAGCTTGCTGTGAACAGGTTCACTTAAATCCACGTTTTATTTTTCTAGCTGCACAGGAAACTGATCTCACCGAGATCTGTGAAATATCACAGCTCTTTCTATATTTGTTAAGAAAAAGAAATGAAACTTTCTCTGGCCTTTTGACATTTAGATTGTGCTATTCATTCAGCAGTGCTGTAAGGGCATTTGATGCAAACAATAGCAGATTTTATTTGTTCATTGTGTGAACTTTGGTGATGCATTGCCACCAGCTCAGCACCATCACTGACATCACAGAAGTGCAAGATCATGTGTCTTGTCAGCGTCATCGCTCTGTTGGGAACAAAATCATAGGCAAGTGTTAGATGACTACTACGCATCCTTGGTGCTGTCGATGCAAAGCTGAAATATCCATATCAAGGTGTTGATAGGTGCCTGTTTCTTAGCAACCGCACTACCTAATCATGTGTTTATCTAGCATCAGATCTGATTTATTCCAGTGTGGCTGCAGTGGTCGTTATGTCTACAAGGAATCATGTTGCCATTAAATATCTTCATGACTCTGTGGGTTTTATTACACCAAACCCCACGGGAGGCTAATTTAGTTCATCATAAGATACCCTGTGTTGTGCTAGTGTTGACTGCAGAATTTTTAGAGGATTGCAGTATTGCTTCCACTTGTCTTCGGAAAGCAAATAAGGAAACAACCAGTTTTGGTGAGATACTGTAGGAGTTTTGTTTTTGCCATGAAGCTTGCATTAGTGGAAGTGAAATTGACTGTTGGCAAGGTTCTATTTTGCGAAGAATTGTGACGATTTCTAGAACTAAGCTCCAGCAGTTGTATTATGACTTGGACTGTGCTTGCGAGCAGTTCTGCATTAGCTTCAGTTTGAGGCTAAGATGGCTGCCTTATGCAACCCTTGAGGCCTTGTTTTCAGTAGAATAAGTTAGAACATTGTGTGCTTCATGTTTCCAGGGTTAAATTGTGACAACACCTATTTGAGTTAACTGGCAATAAAGGCAGATGGGTTTTTTTGTTCTATTTTTAAAAAGTTGGAAGCAGTTGTGACTTGAAGGTTGCTATTTTCATCATGGTCCACCGTTCCTAACAGGTTAAAAGGAAACCTGCTGAAAATGGGTATTTAAAAACAGAATATTTTCATCTAAGAAGAGCGGGTATGAATCTTTTTTTTTAGTTGCATTGTCCTCTAATTACCAATAATCTCATTTATTTTTCAGAAACTAATTTGTATTCTCCTGCTCATCCTTTATGGCAGAGTCGGTATATGACCTCCTCCCCAAAGAACTCCAGCTCCAGCCATCGTCCACCCAGACAGACCCACCCACCATGAGCCAGAATAGTGGGGGAGAGGCGGGACCTCCCCCCTCTGCAGCCTTGGCGTCAGGTGAGCTACCTGCTCAGTCCATGAAAACCATGATCTGGGATCAGTTTCTCTGTAACAAACTATTACCCAAGTCAGCAGGGGTAAAGAAATGTGGCCTTGTGTGAGTGACTGGGGGCAACTTCACCCTTTCATCAGTTTCCGAGGCAAGATTTGTGACTAAATGGGATTTTAAATAGGCTAGTATGTATTAAGTATTTCAAAACTGCTGACATGACGATACATGGTTATTACGTGTTAGCTGGGCCCCATGTTATACAAGGGTACAGCACCAACAAGTCAGTCGGGGGTCAGTTCTAAAGCCCTTCTGTGCAGCTAAACACAGGATTTATTCAAATATATGTTGTAACTTTAAAATTTTCCAATATTATACCGTATTGATGTCTGTTGTGTTGTTGTCTGTCAGCATCTTTTACTGTTAGTGGTGGGCGATCCTGTTAACTAGCAGCAGCATGGAAAGTGACGTTGCTTATGAAGCCTGACTTGACACTCGCTGTTTGCGGGCCTAGTGAAAAATTTCAACACCCTTAGCACCTGATGTGAAGATATCATTTAACTCCACACAGCTGTGTGCTCAGTAGTGTTGTGTACTTTGGTACAGAGGCTGGAGGCAGTGTTGAGAGTATTTTAAACAATGGAGTTGAAGCTGCTCTGAACCAACTCTACAGTGGCAACATTTTAACCACTCAATGTTTTGATTTTTTTAGAGTGTTAATAAAAACATTTCAAAACATATCAAGCACCATGACAGCGTTTTACCTTTTATATTCACCCACTCTGCAAACACACCTCCACCACCTCACCTAACCAGTTCACAGTATAAATCTAAATCTCTAAAAAAATATATATATTTATGTAGTGTTTTAGACTAATGTCTTAACTGGTCATTTAACACTCTTTGTGGCCAGGTTCCTGAAAGCGTGGCCCACAGGCCAGGGACGGTAATTTTATGCATCTTTTGAGTGTGACCAGGAAAAAGCGTTCTGCCGTTCATGTTATTCAATGACAGTTCAGATCATTTATTGTATGTATTATAGCTGAGCAGATAAATACCAATTTGAATTCCCCTGTTTTCGCCATCACAGCAGACTCAACCTTTGCATCTTTGACAATAAACACCAGCTACATGTACAGCTACATCAAAATTTTAAATTCAGAATGCAGCGTTTGCATGCTGACATGGCCTCTTATTTATTGTTTCACCTATGATTTGGGTTTCTTTTTTTTATAACTTTTTGACGCTTGTACTAAATTTTATTTTTCCCTTGGCTCTTAATGTTAATAAAAAAAAAACCCCATCAGATTGTCTCAGCTTTACAGATCCAAATCATCTCCTACAACATCCCTCATGTTATGACGTTATATAGTGTTTTAGAGTTGGCATATTGCATTTCACGTTTTCAATTTCTTTCGCTTTATTTGAGTATTGCCCTCTCTATAGTTTGAGTTTTAAATGCCTTTAACAAAAGTAAAAGAGATGCATCTGTTGCACCGTGAACCGTGCACAAGTGTTTGACTCTCATGTTACAGAGTTGCTAACATTTTCACTAATTACAATGGTTTTGTCTACTCATGAAACAGTGAAGTTGCCCCAGCAAACGTTGGACTGTATTTTTCAATATCACTTATCAAAAGCAAAGAAAATGGCCTGATCTTGGATCATGGTGCATTTTGATGTTCTTGACATCAGTTAAAACTGTGAAGGATTCTAGTCATGGTTTTCATCTAAAAAGCAAACTAACCGGTGAACAATCATGTTGGAGAGAGCGCGCTTTTTCTTTTTTTTTAACGCTGCCTTTTTACTATCATGTCTGACCCAGCTGGCCCTAAGCAGTGCTGATCAAAAGCATGACTCATGTGATGTCTTTTAGATCATCATTAACCAAACAAACGTGCTTCCGAGTGTCTATAAATGATAAACTTCAAAAGATACTCCTTCCTTCAGTATATTAACTCATCCAGTTTACTCATTGACAGAAGTTAAGTCTTGAATGATCAGCTCTCTTGTTGCTCATTGGCTGTCTCATTTTTATTGCAGGAAGTGCCCTCTGAGGCAGGGAGTGTCTGCATATAAAATGGTCTGCAGTTCACTGCTCCATAGGTCAGAGGCTTGTTTATTCTGTCTCCATGGCTACGCTCAGTCCCAACCAAATATTCCAATTGGCATGCGCAAACTACTGTTTACTATTGAATGCACATTGCACAAACTCTACTGTAAACCTGGCAAATTTAATTTGGCGCCACATTATCAGCTTGCAAATTTGGCTGTACAAGAAAGTTTGACCAGATTTTGTTATTTTTCTTTCTGGCAATGTGTATGTAACAATTTGTAGCTTGCTTTTGTTTTTGTAAACAAGGCATGTCAGTTTTGTCACATTGATTTTTAATCAGAGGTTTTGTAGGAAATCAAAACATTGTGGGACCTATAGTACCCTTCTCAACTTTAACTTCAGAACATTTGGTCAGTGCTTGACAGCTCTCGCATGCACAGTGAGAGCACATAACCCACAACAGTTTGTTGAAATTAGAGTTGGGAAGAGGGGAAATCTATACAAATCATGCACAAATTCAGCTGCTTGAATGGGACTGCTAGCCTGCTATGTGGTGAACATCTGTCCTAACTTTTATATCTATATGCACTACTACAGATGCCACCTCTTCCACCTCCAGCCCTTCTGCCTCTTCCTCCCTCGCCATAGGCGTTACATCCTCTGGCCCCTCTACCTCATCGTCAGACCATCTCAAGGTTGCCCAGCATCTCCACTCCAGCGGAGGAGATGGCGCTGGTGTTTCAGAGATGCAAGGTGCGGAGGGTGCCCCCAACAGAGGCAGCAGTGGAGCAAACGCTACAGTAGGGGATGTAGGGCCGGGAGGGTTGCCGGGGCTAGGAGTCCAGCAGCCCCAGAACACTCCATCAAAGCGAAGGACTGTGTTGAGCATATCCCCACCACCCGAGGATCTGTTTGATGACAGCCAGATGTCTTGCCAAGAGGAACCTACCATATCTGGTGCACCAGGTCCCGACTCGGAGCAAAGCAGCAGCATGTGGGCCGATGAGTCTGTCTCGAACTTCAGTTTGATCAGCTCAATCTCCTACAATGACAACACAGAGGTGCCACGCAAGTCTAGAAAACGCACTCCTCGCCAGCGGCCCGGTCCCAAGCCTGCTCCTCCAGAAGACAGCATGGATGTGTTTGATGCTGACAGCGCCAAAGCCCCTCACTATGTGCTATCCCAGCTGGGCACAGATAAGACCAGTTCCATATCCAGGTATGGTGACACTTACTAGAGTACATTCTGTCTCTTTAGGTCAGAGTGCCTCTCCCCTTTGTAGGAATACATTAAGGTCGATTAAAGTTTTGCTTGGGGTAATTGGATTCTTGGATGTCACACTAATGTCATCATCATTTTTTGTCCTCTGCAGCTCTCTCGAGTCAGGAACTGCAGTGAAAGGTGGGTCACTGTCTGCTCAGTTCCCTCAGAGGAGTGATGGGAAGGAGCTAAAGATCCTGGTGCAGCCAGAGACCCAGCACAGAGCTCGCTATCTGACTGAGGGCAGCAGAGGTTCTGTCAAAGATCGTACACAACAAGGATTCCCCACTGTCAAGGTTGGAGTACAAAAGCTTCCAGCAGCTTCTTAACAAACGAAATATTACCACCAAAGGAAGAAGCTGCCGAATAAGATCGAATATAACCAATACACTGAGTGAGGAGTACTGCACGAGAAAGATTGTACTAGCACTGCCCACGTGCTTGTTTCCTTTCTCCTATTTCAATAGATGGCATTTAACATGGATAACCTACTTGTCTCTTTGATTTCATTTCTTTTTTAAAAAATTTTTTTTTATTAAATCAACAGTAAATCCAGTACTCGCACTGCAAACAACCAAACAAGTACCTTTACCTCTTGATGATAAATCAGGGTAGGGATAGTGAATGAATAGTGATTGCCTTGTATTCATTATTAAAGTAATAAATTCTTGACATCGCTCTTGAATGGCTCAGTGGTTATGAACAGATCACATGCTTCTTTTGTACCATGAATAATGCTGACAGATAAATGATTGAGTTGATTGGCAAATGATTAAAACTTTTATATTTAACTGAAAATCTTTCAGGGCTGAGGTGTTTTGTTTTTTTGTTTGTTTTGGGTTTTTTATTAGAATCTGGAAAACTAATTTTATTTTTTATTTTTTTGTCTGCAGTTGGAAGGTGTGAGTGAATCAGTTGTGCTGCAGGTGTTTGTAGCAAATGATGCAGGCAGAGTGAAGCCTCACGGTTTCTACCAGGCATGCAGAGTGACAGGACGCAACACCACTGCTTGCAAAGAGGTGGACATAGAAGGCACCATAGTTATTGAGATTCCTCTGGAGCCCAGCAATGACATGACACTTGCGTAAGGAGTTCTTACAGATAATTAAAGACTAGTTATTACTTGCAGTGTTGATATTTAAAAAGTATTTGGTATGTGCTTTTGTATATTTAGTTATCCCTTCCTTCTCCTTCCTGTGTTGTTTCTACAGGGTGGACTGTGTAGGAATTTTGAAGCTCCGTAATGCAGATGTCGAAGCCCGCATTGGTGTTGCAGGATCCAAGAAGAAGAGTACACGAGCCAGGTTGGCCTTCAGAGTCAGCATCCCCCAGCCTGATGGATCAACCCTGACTTTACAGGTTCCCTCATCGCCGATCCTCTGCAGTGAGTAACAGCCAACTAGGATGCCTGAAACAATTTGATGGCTAATATTTATAATATGTTTTAGTTTTATGTTATGTTATTAATGATAGTTTAAATCTTCTTTTACTCTTCAGCTCAGCCAGCAGGAGTGCCAGAGATCCTGAGAAAGAGTCTCCACAGCTGCTCAGTGAAAGGAGGCGAGGAAGTTTTTATAATCGGAAAGAACTTCCTTAAAGGAACCAAAGTTACTTTTCAGGAGAACATTACAGGTGTTGTAGCAATTTCTTTTGTCAGTAGCATTGTAGCTCGATGTCATGTGTGTGTGAATGGTTTTCTGCATATAAACCCTCTCAAATCTTTTTGAATTCTCAGATGATAATTCCTGGCAAGCCGAAGCAAAGATTGACATGGATCTTTTCCATCAGGTATATGCAAGTGGGGATGATGGTTATCCCCTTGAGTTTTTCACTGAATAATCTAAGCTGCTGTATCAAACCTGTTTTTTTGGCATACACTTGACACAAAAATGTGATCTTTTTTTCCAGAATCACTTGATAGTGACAGTCCCTCCGTTTCACAACCAGTCAATCACTTCTCCTGTTTCTGTGGGTATTTTTGTGATGACCAATGCCGGTAGATCACATGAAGCCCAACCCTTCACCTACACTCCAGACTCAGGTAACAGCAAGCATGAAAGTTACATAGTTCACGATTTTCAGCCGTCGTGGCATTGATGGCTTTTAAATGTTGACACTTATTGCTAAGTGTGACACTTATGGGCTATTTCTGTTTTGAAGAGAGTGAATAGAGCTAACATAGTACTGTTTTCAGATAGTTATAACAAGTTTTAATAGCACTACACCATTATAATCAATCATATAGACAAATCTAATGGCTGATTAAGCAATGCCGCAATTATTGCTGTCACAGACACATTTACCCTAATGGCAAAAAAAGATGTAGGGATCACTGGCAGTCCTTTGTGTTTCCACTAACAGATGAAGGTTTAATATGTAAATGTGTAGCAGATATAATTGGTCCTGACATTGGAGCATGTCTGGAACAGGTGGCATAGCATTCAGCGATCTTATTATTAACAAGGGATTGTAGTAGCAGGATGGTAGTTTATTTAAATAATCTGAATTATTTGTTTTATTGTTCTTTTAGGAGATGTAGCATTTAAGAAATGTATAATTATATGTCTCAGCAGTTGATTTATTGTAAGTGATCTCTACTAAAAAGTCTTGGAATATCGTATTGATTTACTTGAAATCTGCAAATGTCAAATACATTTAATAAAACAGACACTTTTACTTTACAAGGTTATTTAATTGTTTTTTCTTCTTGTGTTTCATTTAAAAAATTAAAGCTCACAATGGCACAGAACTGTCAAAGCCCCCCACCAGCTGAGATAAAAACGGGAATTGTTTAACTCACTGAAAATCCTGTTTAAGTGGATCTATAAGTTCATATCAGCGTAATGTTGGAAGATGAAAGGGGACTTTTGTGTGGGTTCAAGTAATTTTAGGCACGGTGAAGCTGGTAGCCTGAGTCTGAGTGACAAGGGGAAAAGAAGAAACTGCACAGAAAATAAAAAGGAGGTGGATCACAGGAAAAAGTGGGAGAGTGAGAGGGAAATGGTGAAGGTGCAGGGTGTCAAAAACAGCCTCCATATTTAAGACACAGAACGCTATCTAATCCGCTGGATAGAAAGGTTTACTAACAAAATGTGTCAGAATGCTTTGCTGCTGTCAGGCCCGTCATCAGAAACATCTATTTCTTGGTTTTAAAATTCCTGGTTGAACTTTGGAAACTCCTTCCTTTTTAAGCTGGATGTTGAAGCTTGGTAGTTTTAGTTGATTCAATTTAAGTTTAAAACAGGAACACAAAGTGGCTGTTTGCCATGCGCAGTCTAACAAGTAATATTCGTAGTTGGATTACAAAAAGCGTTTTGATGGTAAGTGGTCATGGTAAAAGTAGATAATACCCTCCTGGTTTGTATGGTTGTTGCAAACTGCCTTGTGCTTGGTGTTGGATGGGTTTTGTTCTCCACATCATCCATTAAAAACATGGAACATGCAGCTTGTCATGTATTGTCATGTGTGCTAAGCTCGTCATGTAGATTTCAAGTGCCTAATCGTTGCCATCTCACATTCTAACAGTCCTTTTCTCCACTCTTACCTCCAGCTGATAACTCAAATGTCCTGACAGTAAAAACGGAGGGGATATCCATGGTCAAGACCTGCTTATTTGATACCCCGATCAAATCTATGCCCTCTGAACAAACAGAAATCTCTGACCAGACATCCAAACGGCAAGAGGACACACCTATGGAAGTGTCTAGCAATCCACCATCCACAGAGGTCTTCAAAGTAAGATACCCCCTACTTTTTGAGGAAGAGATTTTAAAATATTTACTTGAGAAATACGGTCTGTAACACTGTTTTTCTTTCTCAGTCATCCCCTGATCCACTCATCACAGTGCAGCAGACTCTGGACCTTGGCTCTAGTCCTCATCCAGGTGGAGAGTCCTTTCAGAGAACAATGCCCTTACCATCAGAAGATGTGGACCTTCCCCAGGCACCCCCGGTCTTCCCTAGCTTAGAGTCCCTCAGCACAATACAAAAGCAAGAAATTGCCCCAACAACCTCCTTCTCTGTATCAGGAGACACCACAATACCACCTGTGACACCAGAAGTCCCCCAGCAGTTCCTTAGAGACCCCCAGGAAAGCTTGTCACCTGAGAGTTCCAGTAGTAGTGCAGGGGTGGTGGTTGTGGCCATGCCACAGATAGCACCTTCCTCTCAGGCACAGCCACAGCAGTCCCAGGTCTCCCTCTTTCCCCAGGAAGAGGTGGCCCAGCTGGAAAGGGCAGTTAGAGAACTCCAGGGGGGAAGTAACACCACGCTCCAGCAGGTGTTAGAAGCAGCTGTAGCTCAGCAGCAGCTAAATTCTGTGCTGTATAGCCCCACACCTTCTGCAGAATCCCTTCAGCAGCATGTCCAGGAGAACATGAACAGCCTTAGACTGGGGAGTACAGATAATTCACTGTCAGCACAGCAACAGCTACAGATACAACAACAGGAGCAGCAACAACAAATACAACAGCAGTTTCAACAACAGCAACAAATACTTGGAAACCTTCAGCAGCAACAGCAGCAAGTCATCAACAACATACAGATGCAACAGCAACTGATATTACAGCCACAAGAGCAACAGCAAATTATGGAGAATATTCAACAACAGCAACAACAATTGCAACAAAATCAGCAACAGCAAGTTCTAAATAATATTCAGCTTCAGGATCAGCAACAACAAAATCATATTCTTACCAATTTACAGCAACATCAGCTGCAACAGCAGCAGCAACAAAATCAAGCGTTGAGCAGCCTACAACAGCAACAGCAGCAACTTCAAGAGCAGCAGGTTTTGGAGAATTTACAGCAACACCTTCAGGCCAGCTCTCTCCTTCAACAGGCTGGAGAACTGCTTACTATCCAGACTAGCTTCCCAACACAGCCTCCTTCACACACATCCCCCCCACAGCAACTCTTCCAGTCGCCTAGGCCCATGGCCGAAACCCAGGGGTCCCAACAGCAGGTCCAGGCTGCCCTCATCCAGAATACCCTGACCGTACTGACTAGTGGCAGTCTCAACTCAGAGCAGCAGTCCACAGGATCAACCCTATACCTGACGCCGAACCATCAGCCCCAGCAACAGCAGCAGCTGGCATTCATCTCCTCCATGGAGACATCAGCCAGCCAACATCAGTCTGTTTCAATGTTTCAAAATCAACCGCAGTCTCAAATGCAGCAACAGAGCACCCCAATGGATCAGCAGCAGTCCCCACAGCAGAACCAACAACAACCAGCGCAGCTTCCAATGGGCCAGCAGGGTTCCTTATTTCAAAGTATTCCCAATCACTCACAGGGCAACCCTGCACCACAGCAAACAGGTCTGCTTCTCTGCACCACAGATCTGAACCCACAGGCTATCGCCCCTACTATTCTCTTTAGCACCCAGACCCAAGGCCCTTCCCCTATGGGGACCATTAGCGTTGGAATCACCCAGTCAGATACAGCAGAGCCCATGTCCTTCCAAGACCAGAGCTCTTCGGGCAGCAACTCAACAACCACTGAGAACCAACAACAGAGCTTGTTCCAGGAACAGCAGCCAATGCAAGTGGGCCCAAGTTCAAGCTCCGTCCAAAACAATCAACCTGTGGAGCTGTTCATACCACAGACAAATCTGTCCAGCTTGCAGAGTACTATTGGCTCACAGGAGCTCAACAACCAGGCTCCAGCCCCCGCCACAACCATCTTTGTGGTGCAGGGTGGTGTGGGTGTGGTAGCCAGCCCTGGTCAGCAGCCCCCAGAGCAGCTTTTCCAGACATCTGTGGGTGGCAATGTGGCTTCTCAAGGACAGGCCAGTCTGTTTGTTTTTGGCATTCAGAATGGTAAGACAATTCTGATCCTCTACACCTTTTAATGTAGAGTAAATCAAAGTTACCCATGTTAAATTCTTATTTTCTGAAGAATATGGTACTATCATGCTCGACCTATTAACTTGTATATATCCATATCCGGTTCCTGGTGACTATTCTCTTAGTCGGCTAAATGAGAGGGATAAAAAAATTAGTCTGATTAGTCTAAAACTAAGAAACACTCTGATATTAAGAATATTGGACAATGTCAAAATCTCTAAACAAAGGCATTTGAAACCATTAATCACATCTATCAACAATAAATCATGCCTCCTAACTGTGCGGTACCTCACATGTTGCGTTATGAATATTTCACATTTTACTCCAGACAATGAAGAAAAGGCAAAACACTTAAAATAATCCAATGTTAAATATAATAAGAAAACATGGTACTAAAAAAGATTTTCACATATTATTAAAATATGACAAATTGACATCCGAGAAATGAATAAATTGCAACTGAAAAGTGTTGCGTATTGGGCTGTGCATTGCGAATGATGCACCTTGTTCGAAAACTCTTGACAACCACTTAATTAAAAGTTAAAATCTAAAAGAACAAATCAATAAATAATCCAGCCATTTGCTGGTCAGCAGCCTAAGCAGAGAATCCCAGACATCCCTCTTGCCAGCCACCACCTCCAACTTCTCAGAAGAAACATGGAGTTGTTCACAGCCAGCCGAAAGGTCTAATCTCTCCTGTGTATCCCAAGTGGGACATGCCCATCTGGAACATCTTACTCAGGAGACAACCACCTCAAATGACCCCTTTTGATGTTGAGCAGAAGCGGCTCTACTCTGAGCCCGTCCTGAATGACTGAACTCCTCACCCTATCACTCAGGGAGAGTCCATCCACCCTTCAGGGGAAGGGTACCGCTTCTATCCGCAAACTCATTCTTTCGCCTTTAAAAGACCTAACCCTAATAGTCTGAACAAAAAAAATCAAGCCTGATTAACAGATTTATGGCATTTGTCAACAACATTGCTCCATCTGGTGATAGATGGCTGCATAGCATCCAGGACACAATATACCGGCATTTGGCATCAATTAAAATTTGAAAGAATTAGATTAAACGGCTAGTATGTCTGATACCCACTAGTGACAGTAGTGATAATTGGTCATCTAGTCAGGCACAGCTCTAATCCATATGCTTCTTGTGTTACTCCATTGCTACAGTTATATGCTACATTTACTGTTTAATGATGGATAAAGTTATTTTCTTTTTCTTTTTCTTTTAGACTCATCCCAGCTGCTCACTTCTTCTGGACCCAGCCAACCTGCGCAGAACCAAATCCCGAACTCCAGTCACATGCAGACTCTGCTGGATCAGCCCATGGCCCAGGCTGCCTCCCCAATCCCAGCTACCATGCATAGCAGCTTGCAGAACACCCTTCAGGCACAAATGCAGACCACCTTGGAGAACGCAATGCAGGCAAACACACAAACAGCCCTTCAGTCCAGTTTACAAGGAAACATAGAAGCGAGCCTACCAACACCAATGCAGACCAGTCTACAGACACAGATACAGAGCAGCTTACAGAATCAACTGCAGGCATCCATATCAACATCGTCCAGCATGGATAAAATTGAGGACCTACTGGAAAGCCTACAGAAGCAGTGATTATTGTTTGGACCATTGTCAGCACTTAGGGGGTGAGTGATGTGTATGTAGCTCAGAGTTATACACCCTAAAAATGGCCGTGTGTAGGGGTTTGTGCCAATGCTTAAAAAAAAGTCATTTAAATATTTAAGAATTACTTGCCCTTTTTACTGAAAACCCAAATCATGAGTTCATGTGACCTGTTTTTAAGAAATATTTATCATTAACTGTAGCCTCCATTTATCCATTGTTCTTGAATTAATGAACCCACCTTTGTTATTACCCCTCTTGCAGGATCAGAGAGGCCTGTAATAACTGCTTTATCCAGCCGCACAAATGCAGTGTTTTGTTGCCAGTTGTTGTTTTTTTTTCCTGTTTCTTTTTAAAATAATGTGAGCCTAAGAGATGATGACGGTGGTGGTAATGATTATGATGATGAGGATAAAAATATTTGTGGGAAAAAACAGGAAAGGGATAAAGAATGTCAGCAACAGAGGAACGGTGACAGAGGAATGGTGCCGTGATGGGAGAGTGTTGTGAAGGCAGATTTAAAAATAAAAAACAGTCGGTTATGGAATATCAGATTGCACATAACTGTCAGATAAAGGCAGAATCTCATTTTGAGTGTGTAAACTCCCCAAGATTTCATTTCACTTTGAGACAGTGGGTGTTTTTATTTTTTATTTTTTTTATTTTGTCAGTTTGGGAGATTAGCTGATGTAAAAACAGGGATAAAATCACGTCACAGTAATTCGATTTAAACTTCTTTTGCTGTGGAGAATATGAACAATCATGCTGTTAATACACAGCTTACATTTGCATATGTCAAAAATGCCATTAAATTTGCTCCAAGAGTACAGAATATTAGACTGTACAGTTCTTTGTAGGATAATGTTTCATGTTTTCTTTTAATAACATTTACTGGCATGGGTGGAGTCTGCACTCAAGCGGTTTATTATTAGAGGCAGCACAGTTTAATATTAGTGTCGGCACCACAAGTATGAAATGAATTTTTATCACAAAAAGTCCAGTAAAGACATTGTGTTACTGAAAGCACCCTGGTGAGTTGAGGGAATATTGCACACTCATAAATGAGATTCATCCATGTGACGTGGCCTTTGTTGGCACTTCCCAGTGTTCTCTTATGTGCAGGCCTTTCTTGGTGAAATTTTAAATAGCATTCAACTATTTAGGGTGTGTTTTTGTTTTTTGTTTTTTCCTTTTGTTGCTTTTGAAAAAGTTAACTCTTTATCAGTTAAATGTGGATAGAAAAAAAACCTTTCCACTAGTGAAAATGGAGTGTTGTGTGGTTTTATAAACATTTTATCTAAAGCACTTTATAACCTCTTTTGTGTAACCTGCTACTCCTTATATCCATCCACAGCTCTCTACTGATCTAAGATGAATTTGTACTCTGAAACGTCCAGTGGGTGGGGTTTAAAAAAAAAAAAGAAGAAGAAGAAGAGGGGGAAAAAAGCTGAAAGCAGTCAGCTTTGTACAAATAGATACATCATTTTTACATTTTCTCTCATGTCAGAGTATTTTTGAGGTCTAGACAACTTTGTATAGAACGTCTGCTCACTGTTGAGTCCCTCTTTGTATTCAGTCCCAGTGGTCCAGTCAAGTCTATCCAAAAACAGCCATTCCCACAAACGGCATTGTCACTTGTCAGTGTTTGAGTGGTAACTAGGCCTTTTGTGTTTTAGACACTGACAACACATCTGAAATACTGATTCATTTAGTTTGTACATTTACATGAAGGATCTTCATTGTTTTGTTTTTTTTCTTTTGTACTAAGTCTCGGTTTTTCTCGTTGGAATGTTTTTACTGTTGTTCGTGTTGTGTTTCGATATTAAGTTTCTGTTTCTGTTTGTAGCCCGTGCAGGTTGGCGCCGCATGAAGCTGGCTCCTGTTCTTTGTGTTGTGAACAGGGGCTCACTGGTAGATGAAATCTGTTACATAGAGGTTGCCATTTTTGATTCCATCCTTGGTGCTATGTAGAGGAGTAATGGACACTTCTGTCGTCATGTTAGTACAGTTTGTACTATCAATAGCACTTGCATTCGTTTTTAGTTTGGAAGCAAAATCGAGTCTACAGTGCTGGCTGTTGTTGAGGGATCAGACTGGAGTGCAACCCACCCAGGCATACCAAAGCTCCTGATTGTGAATGGTCGCCATTTTGTCCTCGCCATCGTAACGTTTACTCATTTGCATTTGTTCGTTCACATAATGCAGCTCTCACATGGCTAACAATTCAGCATGCTGGGGGGGTTGTTTTGTTTTGCTCTTTTACAAGATTTCTGATAGTTTTGCGAAGGTACTTTGCTTCATGGATCAGTTTATCTCATTAACATTTCCACCAATTTGATACATCACTCTATTTTTCAATGAAGAGTTGACATTGTTGAACTTTCCAAATCTAATATTAGCCAATTTGGCGTTATCCCCCCCCCAAAAAAGGACGTGTTTTTTTTCTTGGAGACTTCAGACATTAGTATCGCATTGCTCACATGCATTGTTTACATTTTCATGGTCATACTCTTTTATCTTTGCAGCTGTTAGTGATCCATTTTAAAAGTAACTTATCTTTTTTAGAATTTTGTAATCCATGTATCAAAATGTAGAGTATTTTTGTAAAACTAAACTTTTTTTCTTTTTTGCTCATAGCAAAGAACTATCATTGCTAGTGTTTTGTTGGTTTTTCCCCTGAAATGAAGCGCAGGTTTATTAAGTCTATGACTGAAACTAGAAATGTAAGTGGACATCAAGTGATTATGTTAGACTTAAATCTACTGTCATGATATTGACTTTACGCAAACTGTAGAACATAACGTGAAGTTTACTCCTCTTTTTTGTGCTCTGTGTGTTTTGTGTGGGCGTTTTGTATTTTAAACTCCTCTTTTGTTTTTGTTTTTAACATCATGCATCTCAAATGGCACTTTGACTCGTCCATTAACTGTAGATCAAGTTAGAGTGCAGTAGTGATGTTTCCAAGCATTCCATCCCTCTCAGTTAGGGGAGCTAAAGAGCACATGATGTTGTGGAAGAAGTGCGGAACAGTAATGCCTCTTAAAGCCATACCAACACAGAAAGCCAACCCGTGACTTCGGTTTCATGAATGTAAATTTTACCTCATGGTGTGTGGAATGGAGCTTGCTCTACATCTGACATCGGACCAATACTAGGCTTAGAGAAGATATATTTTGAGGCGGAGGGAAGGGGATGGGCAGGGCGGCACCAGCTGTCATTTGTGTCACTGCACATTGGTCAAATTGTTTTTGATTGTGGTGTAATTTCAAAACCGACCATTAGTTTTATTATTATTATTCATTTCAGTCCGACTTTGTCGAATAGCCACTTCACCGGGGGGGAGGAAAAAAAAAGAAGAAACTGTTGATTTAAAGGCGTTGAAAAGAGCACACAAATCTTTGCATAATATTTTTGTCCTTCAGTCATGTAAATGAATATCCATGTATATTTAAATGTGAAATATACTGCAGGGGTATTTTGAATTTCAATTGTGACGCTTTCAACAGAACTTTGTGTGCCTTGATAACTTAAACGTTGCTCTGCTGTGTTTACTGGTGTCCCTTTTGTCTCATTGCTCCTTTTTATTCTCTAAGACTGTTTAACATCCGAAAGCTTTTCCGTTACTCTCTCCTCCCCCTGACACGGACATAACCGTAACTGTTATACTTTAACATGTTCTCAATCCGTTGCAAGATATCAACATAATATTGTGCAGCTTCACCAGTGAATTGTCACCTTGTTGTTTTCTATTGAAAATGCTTTTCATGCCTCATGAGATTTGTACATGTGAGGTAAAAGGGACGAGACAGTGGAGATTGTTTTTAGCGAGAACTTTGTGTTGATGTGCTTGTCAACATTACTATTGTTGCTGTGAAACGCTTGATCAAAAGGGGCAACCATGATAAATTAAATTTGCCAATAGTGTGAGCTGTATCTTGTGTGTAATCAGTTTGCTCACTTTTACTAGTTCGCTTCTATTTCACATTCTCCAACAGTTCTGTTGTATCCGTTCTGTGTAGCTTGAGCTTTAGTATCTAGCCTTAAGACCCTGCAGTAGGGATAAAGGTCAAACCTGGTGTGTTATCATACATCTGAACTATTATTAACATGTAATTTTGCCTTTGTCTGGACATTTGTATACTCTTTGTTTATATCTGTAATCCTGCTGCTACATTAAATGAATTTTGAAAAACTGAAAATATCTTTTTATTTGCATCTTTTCACCACGCTCTGAAAAGTTTATATACATCCTTTCAAACAATTATTACACACATTCATAGAAATTATACAGTAAATTCAATGGGGCTTCAGGTATTGGGGAAAATCTGTTCATAGTTTACTGATTCTTCTGTGTAGGATCTGTTGGAAGAATGCTAGTGGGTCCTCAGAGTCAAAGCCAACTTCAAACTCGGGTTTCTTTTTAAGAGCAAGGACAGCAACCAGGATGGCCAGCAAGGCAGTCAATCCCCATATGTGATATTGGCTTCCCGAATCAGTGTCCACAAAATAAAATGAGTGCAGCAGCCCCGACATCCCAACGACACCATATGTAGAGTGGTGGTCCTCCTTGCTGGTGAAGAAGTCCAATGGGACTGTGAACACAGCACTGACCTCAGCTGGGTTTGG
Source organism: Haplochromis burtoni (assembly GCF_018398535.1). Taxonomy (NCBI): domain Eukaryota; kingdom Metazoa; phylum Chordata; class Actinopteri; order Cichliformes; family Cichlidae; genus Haplochromis; species Haplochromis burtoni. The sequence continues at coordinate 726,329 of NW_024582540.1, forward strand.
ACTGGGACAAAATGACTCCTCTATGAAGCCAACAACTGGGGTCACCAACAGACCGGTCTGTTGACAAAGAACGACAATTAGGAGGGGGTGATTTGAGAAAATGAATAAGACTCAAGTCAGTCAATACTCTTAAAGAAAATCATGTTTTATTCTACCTTATTAATGATTGGAAACAGCGTACAGACCACCTGAACGTCATCAGGTGATAGACCTATCTCCTCCTCCGCTTCTCTCAGAGCTGTGTCCACATCGTCATGGTCACTGGGGTCTCTCTTTCCACCTGGGAAACACACCTCACCAGCACTGGTCCTCAGCTACAAAGAAAGAAACATAAATAAGATGGATTTACAGGATAGATGAAGACAGTGACTGAGAGATAGCATCCATCTCAGTGTTATCTCAGCTGCTACAGGGTGACAGGAAGGGTACATCTTGGACAGGTCGGTTACAGGGCTACACAGACACAATCATATGCATTCACCTTCACACATATCAGCCATTTAGAATCATCCATTAACGTAACCCCACTAACTGCCGTCTATGGGAGGTAGCCATGCAAAACGTCAGACATAAAGACCCCAGCCAGATGGTGGGTTCAGGCCCTGGACCACCTTGCTGTGAGGAAACAGTGCTTGCCACCATACTGCCCGTGGAAAGACAGTAGCAAGACTGAAAGTTGGTAAGATGTTAGTGAATCGACCTATATGTATTTATGTATGTTTTGGAGATGACTTTTTGACATTTTGGGGGAAGTTAGTGGGATGGACAGGATTAGGAATGAGTACATCATAGGAATAGTTCGGGTTAGAGGCAACGCTGGGACGGTTTGGAAGTGCAGAGAAGAGAGGGTGCCTGCATTGGAGAAGGATGTTGAGGACATGCACGGAGTTGGTGTGACAGAAAAGGAAGCTGGGGATAGGGGTCAGATAAAGGTAGATGAAATGCTGTGGCGAACCCCAGATAGAGAAGTGAGAAGAAACCGCATTTACCCACTCAAGTTACCTCTTTTGAACGCAGCGTCAGCAAGGTGTACAGCCGCCCACTCCTCACGAACAGCGGGATCAGCACAGAAGCTCTGGGCAGCAATGGCAGATAGGAAAACTTATCTCCTATGTCAAACTGCTTTAAAATGCCTATAATCTCTTCTTTAACGTGCATGATAGTGAGTGACCTGGTTAAAGTCCAAGTCTTGAACAATCTGGTACGACTTATTATTAAATAAACACAAAATCTTGGAAAACAAACGTTGACAGCTAAAAACAATACTGTTATGCTTACAGTGAAACTAACATTAGCAGCAGAGCTAAGTCTAATCAGTCCATGGTAGTTCAGAAAACACCTGCGTTGTAGGAAAGCTAATGTGTATATAATGGCAAACTTTCCCAACACCATTCGCCCTTCTTTGACAGCTACTTCCTACCCGAGTTTAAGCTAACACCAGAAACGGATGTGATGTCGAATTGCGACAACTTCCGCTTTAGACACGTTATTCAATTAGCTAAAGCGTTTGGTGTTGATGCTTGAGCCTCAAAAAGAGTACAAGTGTGTTTTGAGAGTGTTTGATAATTTAAAACATTCTCTAATAGGATCACGGAGATTATCATGACAGCGGAGCAACTCGAGAGAGGGTATTTTTGTCGCGTTAGTCTTCTCTCTGCTGCCTCCTTTAGAGGTCGCCATAGTGTATCATTTACCTCCACATCACCCTATCCGTAGCTTTCTCCTCTGTCTCACTAACCCACTGTACATACTCCTTCCTCTTTTCCTCAATCTTCAACATCCTTTCTCCAGTATATCCGCGATCTATCATCTGCACACATCCAAACCATCTCAGCCTCGTCTCTCCAACCTGAGCTGTCCATCTGATGTACTCATTTGCTAATCCTGTATATCCTGGTTACCTCCAGCTCAGCCTCCTTCCTCATACAATCCCAACTGTACTTGTCATTCTTAACCACAGTCTTGCTGCCCTGAAACATGTCCTACACCCCCCCCTCACATCCTTTTTTCTTGCCACTCCTATTTCACATAGTACCACAGTCAAGTGTGTTTTGGTAATTAGTTTAAAGTAGGCCTATTACTTTTGTAAAAACATGCATAAATGCAGTGTTACTCCCTCTTCTGGGAAAATAGAAAACAGACTCGAGGTTTCACTGGGATTTGTATTGCTGTAAAGAGATCCTTGGTGAAAACATTGGACATGAATCAAAACATACAGTACATGACAAGTCATTTTATGGCATAATGAGAGGATGCGTCTTCAGTATAAATCCAAACTGAAACATTCAAACATTCGAAGGCTACAAATAATCTGACAGCTCACTGAAAATAAAGCAGTAGCCTGAGATGTGTGTACTTCCATAAGAGCAAATTAATTACATTTTTTTTTTTTATCTCCACTTCTATTCAAAACTGTTATTTACACCTTAAGTCTTAACATAAATTCAATAAATTGACAACCAAAATATTGATAATATACAGAATTAATCCCACTTATAAGGGGGGAAAGAAATGTTCTTAAAGTTAGTTACAACCCACAAGTCACTTTTTGTGGATTCGCATATAGAAAAATAAATACGTTTCAAAACACAGCAAAGCTAACGAGGCTCGTCACAGTGGTCCAAGTCTTCAGCGATTCAGACATCGGCCTCTGCAGCACTTCATCTGCTCACACTTTGTACTTCTCCTTTGCTTGGTCATTCAGTATACAGATGTGCTGAAGAAAAGAAGAGGAAAAAACATCAACAGAAATGCTGAATATTATAACACTGGTTTCACTAAAAACCAGTGACACCAAACATGGCAGCCTTATGGTGCGTAAGCAGGCAGAACATCAGGACCCTGAAACTGCAGTTGCCTTGATTTTTGAGGATAAAGTGACTAAAATTAACCTCAACAGTCTGCCTAAATAATGTCATGATTAGGTTAAAATTGGGCCTCTGGTGGGTGACTATGTATGTAAGCATAACTGGTCCACATATTGTTATGGCACAACTAGTGCACTCAAACTAAGCTAAAGAAAATGTAATCACACTTAGACCATTTAGAGAAAATGATTTTTTTTTTCTTCCTTTCAGTGAAGGTCAAAATCAGTTTTTAAATGCAGGAAAAATCCTGATACTTCATATTAGATGGGTCCTCAAAACAACCATGTAAAAGCAATAATATCTAAAATAATTTCATCTTAGGGCAGACAGATAATTTGTGAAATATCAAGCCAATTACTCATCCAGTATCTCAGGTGCACTTGTTCTTGTGAGCATGTAAAAACATTAAAATTTTCCACACCTCTGCAAATAGAATGGTTTGGCACTTGTGCACTTTGGTTTTCTACTCTGAGCACTCAAAGCACTTTTTAACTACACGCACCATTCACCCTATCACACACATTCACAAACTTGCATGCCAATGAATGCATGGGGGCAAATCAGGGTCCAGTATTATACCAGCTTGCCAGCGATTATTAGAACCACAGCTATCTCCAGTGGATGTTGCAGTAACCCAAACCAGCTAAATCTGTGTTAAAAATCACCTTTATAATAGGAGACCTTGAGTAATCAACTTCCAAAAAAACACTTACACTGAGATCTCTGAAGTACTCGTTGTAATCCAAAGCATAGCCAACCAGAAAGGCATCCGGTACCTCAAAACCGATGTCTGGGGGAAAACAAACAAACAAACAAACAAACATTATAATATGTATTTATATTATATAAGTAAAATCACATGGATACTGGAGTGGTTGGCACTGTACAAAGCTAATAGTATACTAATAACCTTCATCAGGAAGTCAGTGGGTCTGTGGAACACAACACAGGAAACAAAATCGAAGGCAATCACTTAAGTTGCCATCAGATGCAGAATATACCAAAGTGTCCCCCCGCTGCTGTTCTGCATAGGCCTCAACCCTCTAAGCCAGCTCATCAAGAGCTGATACGATGGATATGAAGGGGTGCAGTTGCCAGAAGATAAAATAGCAGATATATAGAACAACTATAAGTACCTGTATACCCCACAGGCCAACGAGAACCATGACAAAGTCGCACAAAGATCAGCCACAGCCATATACCTCCAAAAGGTATTGTAGGTTCTAAGAAGCTAGCTGAACAGAAGGAATAAGATCCAAGCCATCAATGTCTGTGCCCTATCGATCATCAGATACCCAGTTTGAATAATAAGCTGACCACAGGAGGAGAGAGATGGCACTCATGTCAAGACACCAAAACTCCTCACAATGCACGGAGCTCTCTACCTGAAGTCTAGCACCCTGAGGGTTTATGAGCAACAGAAAAAAGGAACGGAGAGGATTAGTGAGTGCCAAGAATACCTCAGACAACTGAGGATACTTGGGGAACAGGACGAGGAACTATCATGGATGACCAAACCCCTATGGGAATCTGTTCCTGGAATGTACCATCAACGGATAGAGGAAGGAGCTGGCATTAAGAAATACTACCAGTGGATAGAAAAGGATGGCTTAGAGGAGAGTTCTGATCATAGCAGTATAACAAAAAGGTCCTATCAGAGCTTGACTTCTAGACAGACAAGCAGCTGCTGACTAACCAACCAGACATAGTGGTGGTTAACAAAGTGCATCTGTGATAGATGTGGGAATCTCAGCCGACAGCAACTAAGAAGAAACACAAAAAATAGAGAACTAGCAAGGGCAGAAGAAACAACTGGAGCAGATGGGAAAGGTAAAGTCTAAAGTGGCTGCAGTGATAGGAGCATTAGGAGCTGTGAGAAGAGGAAATGTATCATCACTGTGTAACATCACTGATACAAGGGGTTATAAATAAGAGAAACCAGAAGCTACTTTTAAGACCACTGGAAGAAAACAAGCAACAAACTGGCTCTGACATAAACAAGCAGTCACTGCTCTTTTATGGTCTCAGCGGAAAGTCAAAACACTTACAGTAACAGCTGTCCTTGAGGGACGATCTTAAAGAGATTACCCAACTCAAACCTAAAAGCATTACATAATCATAGATGGTGTGAGCAGGGGGTTATAAGGCTTGCATTAGTACATAAGTGCCAGGCTCGGCTACATTTAGAGTAGATTTCCCTGAGATTAATTATAATCCTGCTTTATTAAAATTTTCACTGGGTCTTCGAAGAGTCGCAAATGACTGAAAGTCACAAATTGAGCCATACCATTCGTCACTACACAGAGAATGTAGAAGAAAAATAAGAGGTTCTCACAGTCTGGTCTATATCCTGAACTTCTTGGGGTCCTCTTCACCAGAAGACTAGAATGATAAATGCAGAAAGCTTTATGAGGAAGTCAAAGACAAAAAGCTGTCATCAAAACAAAGACTGTTCACGTTTTACATCTTACATCCACCCATAGATGGCTATTTGCAGTCCAAGATTAAACTTTTTTTTTTTTTTTTAGCTTATGGACCCATGTACAGACAAAACTGGGGAATCCTATTTCACAAAATTAATTTTTTACTGTGGTAGATTCTAGAAAATGACAATTCTAACTGAAAAAAATAGACGCTTGTGGATTGTAAAAGTGTCTGTTTGGCTGCAGTGTACTCGAAAGACATTTCAGTGGTAGATATTGCAAAACCTCAGGGGGAACAGAAAATAATCACATGGTTCGAAATCACACTCAAGTGGGAGGAGTTTTATTTTTTCCTGTGGTAAACTACCCCTTAAAAGTCTATAATTCTATTTAAATGGGTATGACAAAAAACTGATAGGAGACTATTACACGGCACACATCAAAGCCACAGAGATGTCCCTCCCAAACTACTGTAAGTGGTGCAAACAGAGGGGAACTGTATCGGCTGAGCACTTTTCCTGTTTTAACCTGCTATCAGGAATACATCAGAGAAATGGCCTCTGCCTCCACAGTGCAGTTAATAGAACTGCAGATTAACTCTTAAGCTGCTCCATCCTTCCGTCACATCACATCTCTAATACAGTCCTAAAGGACAGTACCCGTTAGCTAGATGCATTTTGTCTCTCTGAAGACATACCAGCCAGTTACTGTGGAGGTCTGTAATTCAGTCTCATGCACTATAAACAGCATCTGAGGGTGCCTACCTTACAACTTTAACCATCTTGGGATTACATTCACTCAGTAGAGAAAGTAGTGTTTCCATCGTCCTTCCTGTCTCCACAATATCCTTTCAACAAGGCCAGAAGTGGTCGAATTAGAGATGTAAGCACAAATAAGCATCTATCAGATATCATGTCTGATATTTAATGTTAAAAGCAAGCAAACATAACTGTAATTTAAAACCACTACAGTAGCAGTAATAAAATATGAGTATTTAATGTTTTACTTAACCCTAATAATAATAATAGAGATCATGTTTTAGATGTAGATTTTTTTTAATCCACATCAGCCACCTGAATGATAATAACAAGAGCTTACCTCAACAATCAAAACATTCTGCCGAGCAAAAAAACAGAAGCAAAGTTAATAATTTAAACCTCTATGAAGAAGACAGCAGCATTTCTCTGTGACAGAAAGACTAACCTTGCCTGCGAGATTGGACAGCTCATCCCCTCCAATGACTTTAACATTGTTAGTTGACTTATCATTCTGGGGGGGCACAAAAATGAGACAGTATCCATAAGCTCAAACTCCCTCATAATGAAAGTTTTGATCAAAAAAAAAAAAAAAAAAAATCTACTTTTCCAAAATGCCTCTGCACTGCAGCGTTTTTTAACAAGAATGCTCTCATTTGTACTTCTGCCAACTCCATTTCCCTCCGCTCACATCCATGAAATGAGAAAGGCGGCTTACGCAGTAGCTCTTCACCCTAATGAAATCCACTGTCAGCGGGACTGATTTATCACTGTTCTGGTTCAGTGATTTAATGTAGTCGAGGAGGTCTGCAAAAAACTTGTAGCCGCCTTTCAGCACACACAGAGCTACAATGTGGTGTCCCCCCATGTCTCGAATGATGTCGCGGGCCAGGCGCTCTGTCCTGCATCAAAGAGGAGGTGGGAGAGAGAAACAGTGACAGCACTGTAAATCATAATGACGCCTGGTTCTTAAATGATGGGGAGAATATCCTTTAAGTGATTTTGCACTTTAGCACTACTGGCATCGAGTCTTCATATGCCCTCAAACCCACATACAAATCCACCCCTGGTTGTGGGTAGCAGTATTTTGTATAGTGCACACCTGTTTTTCATAGCACACATTCTGAAAACACGAGTCCGCTCCACTAAGTACCTCACGATTGCAGCAGTTTCCCATCATCAGTACACCTGTGCAACCAAGATGTCTGCTGTGAACCCCAACCCCCCCCAAAACAAAACAAACAAAACAAAAAACCCAGCCAGAGAAGTGACAAATCACTTTACCTGTCCATGATGAGTCCATGTGGGATAATCACCTTGTCCAAATCGTTCTCATAATGTCTGGGAACACAGAAAAGGTCCAGGTCGTGGCCTTTCTCATCATCAGCTATCTGGAACCATAAATTGAAATGCGCAAACTATTTGGCACTGACAGATAATGTGCGCCAAAGATGCGTTAAATCAAAGTGAAGCCCCCCACCCCCGGCAACACCGAGCCTCTCAACCACCTGTTTACCCAATTTACTGGGCGAATTAGTGGTAGGGTGGCGGTAAGGTAAAAAGGCATGACAGCTTAGATTGCGAGGGAAAAGCTCGTGCCTCCTCCCTTCTATTTAAAAGGGCCTACCGTGCCACGCGCACAACCACACCCCGACAAGTACGAAACACCCCAGCCCGGAGAGAGGACGGCAGCTGGCAGCCTCACCTGCAGATAGGAAGCCATGACACCACCGGCGGCCGTCCGATCCGTTCAGTCGCAGCGAAAAATCTGAACAGTCATGCTCAGGTCCTGAGAGACGGGGAAGAGGAGGGGTGTGTGGAGGTTTGATGACAGGAGGCTGCACGAGCGGCTCTCCTCTTTTCCTTTTTTTTTTACGGACTGCTTGTGAGCTGGAGCGGCACACGCGACGCTCCTCCGCCGGGTTTTAAGCCCTTTACGTCAGAATCCAGTTTGTCTTTCCGATAATCTGATTTGTCCCACACAACCAGGGCTTAAACGCGCTATGGTGGTGTTACTCCTACTCGTATATTTTGGTAAGTGAAAGAGCGAGAAACTTCCAGCGCTGGGGAGAGGCTGCAGATGACGCAGTTTAAAAAAAAAACAAAACATGCCAGGTGACGGCTCCTCCTCATCAAAGAGCTGTGCGCGAGCGTTTATCACGCATCTGTGCTCCGCAATGATTTCACAGACAAGCCCAATACATTAATTAAACCGCTTTTAATTTGACAATATGTGCTAGAAATGTTTCCTGTAGCTTAATTCAAATTTAAAAAATCAGAAATGTTAAATGATTATCACAGTTGTAATTAAAATGTTTTTATTCTTTACTAATGCAAAACTTGTGTATGAAAGAATAAGTGTGAAAAAGTTATACTGAAACAGGCAATTCACTGGGTTATTACTCATTAAGGTGCTAGCTGTGTCTTTCAGACTAGTCAGAACCTTTGCTGAGGACATTGCTTTGCATCATCTGCTTGATGAGCTTCAAATGTGAAAACAAATTGTGTGCAATTTCTAAAAGATCTAAAGTATTTTCTTTTCCCATTATGCTCTATTAATAACAGTTTCTCTACAGGGGAACATTATTCCCCTGGCTTTCTTGCCTTAAGTATTTAAATTAAAGCTTAGTTTTGCTGTATTTATGTAGTATCGCTTTAAAACAAGTCAGCTATATCAGTTGACAGTTGGCAATTTGTCAAGTTAAAACTGCCCTACCAGTTTACACAAACACACACAGCGTAAGCACTTGCACATTTGTTTTTCTCCAACTCAACTTCCCCTTCCATAATAATAAGTGGAGTCACAATTCTAAAATTATAACAGTGACTTTACCACATGTCTGCTTTTAAATATTAAGGATAAACAATGTGTAAAAATGTAAAGACAGAATCAGAGCAATCATCTTATAATATGATCCAAGTTTAATGAGTGATACAGAAACATTTCCTCGAACATACAAAAAGAAAAAAGAAAAAAAAGCAACACCGGGTGTTTGCAACATCGAGGCTATGGCAACTATGAAAACAGGACACAGCATGTTCTCACACTGGCCAACACCGACGAGCAAACAACATCATCTCTGTAGGATGACAAGTCTTTGAGAGTGCCTTTGTGACCATGAGACCAAATCTCAAATGACACCGTTCCCCATATAGAGTCCTACTTTTAGCCCGAGACCCACATACAGAGCTGTGCCTGTGGACACAAAGTAGAGCACCATCCAGAAGATGGCGGTGTGATTTGAGAGAGGACCGCAGAGGAAGAATGCTCACTATTTTTTCTTCTTCTCATCTTTCTTGGCACCGTCTGCTTTCTCCTTCTCCTTCTCTTTTTCTTTCTCCTTGTCATCTTTTTTCTCTTTGTCATCCTTCTTCTCTTTCTTGCCTTCCTCCTTTTCCTGTCCTTCCTTCTTTTCTGCATCTCTGTTGGAAATCTTGTTGTTGATCAGGTTGTGCAGAGCCACCACAGAGCGTATGAGCGAGGCCAAGTAGACCACCAACATCTGGTCATTGGTCTTTAGGTAAAAGGCTTTTGTGAACTCCTGCAAAATAAAAAAACGTACATATTATCCCAGCAAACATCTTAGTAGTTTATTATGTATAATAAAAGACATTTAATATTGCTATTTGATGCAGTATTTGACCACAGATTTTTACGATAAGACCCCCCCCAAACACACACAGAGCTCATATTCACACCAAAGGTTTTGTTTGTCACAGCAATTAAAAACACACATTAGTAAGGCATATGAATATTTTATCACGATATTGAAAATGCCAGTTCATTTTTGAGTTTTGTTTAAAAACACTATCACACTAAACACAGTTTTCCTTATTACGTTTCTGCATTGATTATTAAAGTATTTGTAAAAATTTAATGAAAAAAAAAAAAGGTAACAGCCACATCTTTAATTTAGTGCAAACATGAAATTCCCAAAGTCACATACAGCTATACGTGTTTTATAATCTCTTGCACTTAAAAAGCTGCCAGATTAAAAATAAAGTAAACAGACCTCAAACATAAACAACTTACCAGTAGATTTACATCAGGCAGCAGGTTGAAAACATCCTGCAGCTGGTAGATGATCTGGTGGTTGATGGGAAGCTTGCCAGCAGCCACCCTCTCTAGGTAAGAGCGGATGTCCAACAGCTTAGAGTTGAGTCCCTTTAGGCCGTGAACCTGGTTTGTGATGCGTTGTGATAGTGTGCCCACCGTTGTATCTTTGATGTCTCTGTAGAGGGGATGCAGCTGTGTCACATTTGGCTCACACATGTGAACAAGAATCAACTTGTTTTTTTATTTTCTTCTCATTTGTGTGTTCCCCCCCCCCAAAAAAAAACCCAAACAAACAAACACACAGTGCAGTGTAATTATGCATGTTAAGGCCAAAGAACAATGCAGTGGTTGCTAATGTGATGTATCCTCAGCACAACCACATTACACTTGGTCAGAGGCGCATGTTCACTAAAGACAGTGAGTAACAAAGACTGCAAGAAATTGATCAGGACAGTGGACAAAAGATATGTTATTCCCTTTGACAAGAACAACTAAATATTGCATGGGACATGAAGAGGTATATCACAACTCATGAGAACTTTGTCACTTCACATCCATGCAGTTACAAAGTAGGGCTGGGCCATATTATACCATTCACAGTAATACCGGTACAATGTTAGGCAACGATAAGAAAATGAAATATCGCCATAGAATATGGGTAAAACACGCATGCGCAGTGCTTTTGTTTTCATACGCACATGGCCGAAAAAGCATGGGTAACGGAATGTGAGAGGGGAGAAAGCGGATTGTTGAGTGAAACAGATGAACCAGAATTGGTTTGTAAAAATGGTGCCACTTCAGTTATGTGGAGCTGGTTTGGTGTTTGTCCGTCAGATACAAACCAAAGCACATTTTTTTGTAGAACATGCAAGCAGGCCGTCGTTATTGCCGTATTTGTCGGACTAAGCTACTCGTAAATCTGGGAGTAATCTGGGTCCTAAACTCCGTATCTTCAGGTCAAACGAACACTGCAGCATCACTGAGAGTTAAAAACTGTCTAAATTCTTTCATCTTTAATAAAACGATCAGCATTGCTGCTTTACCAGGTGTAACTATGAAGTTTAACATCCAGGCATCCATGAAAACAGAATTTATTACATTTAACGGAGTTAGAAGTTAGCAGGAAGTTAGCTCGCTAGTTACCTAAGCATGATATAGCATGTTCTGACTGAGAGATTTCTGAAAAAATTCAAACGTACAGCTCTGCTATCACTTCCAACATAAATGAAGACAGGAAACTAAACAGCAGTGACGTTTGTAGGGTTACTGAAGTTGGGCTAGCTGGTATATAATGATGTGCTACGTGATCGCTAGCGACACAGCTATGTTAGCATAACATAAACAGTGAAGCTGGAGGACGAACACTAACACTTTTCCACTCGATAAAAGTTAACGTGAAGGTTCCTCATGGTTAGAGACAAATGCAATCGCATGGCAGGATGCTGTAAACGGACCAAACTTCAGTCAGGAGAACAACTGAGATAATCCATCCACAATACGAGGTTAGTCATTAATATACTGCAACAACATGGGAATAGAGCAGCTGTGATAGAATACAGCATTAATGAATCAATGGTACAGAAGTGGAGGAAGCAAGAAGAATGAGTTGAATAAAGTTTGATTTATCTGACTGCTTTGTTTCGCTTAATGTGCTTATAATCCCGTGCACCTTATGGTCCGAAAAATACGTATTTGACTTTTATTTGGCACACTGCAGTTTAATGTTGCAAAGCACCTCTTTTTAACTTCAGTGGATATTATACATGGTTATGCTCAGGATATGTCAGCCCATTTCTACTGGAAATGCCTTTTGGTTAAACTTTCAGCAAGGAATTTGCATTTGCACTGTTAAATTTTTATATAGCTTTAATGCACATAAAAACAGCTGCTTGTTTAAGTGAAAATAAATGGATGGGGTTTTTTTGCGCTAGTAAAGTTGCGGAGTTGTATTTTGTCTCGCATCAATTATATCGTCAGTTATATCGTTATCGCAAATTTTCAAATATATATCGTGATAAATATTTTTGGCCATATTGCCCTGCTCTATTATAAAGGATTTTATATTTTGCCTTTTCTGCATTTAAGCCAGCTGAATAAACATTTTATATGTCGGCAAAAATGTTTTAATTAAAACAAATGAAGCACAGTGTAAAAGTGAACGCAGTGCCCGGTTAATTTAATTGTGTGTTAAATTTTGGTCCAATTTCTTTATTTCTATTTTTCTTCTTCTGAGAGGTGCAATTTAGGCGAACGAGGATGAATGTTATGTTGATGCAGAGATTTTTACATCAGCAGGAACATGAAAGCAGAGTTATGTTTATATCAAAGTCCAATTAAAACATTTTTGTCACTAAAATCAATTTTTATCTCAACACCAATCAAAATAATTGTGATAAAATTTGCCATAATCATGCAGCCCTAGCAATGCACAGTTGATGCTCTGTACAGTTATGCCACTTATTGTTTGTTTATTGAAATCTCTATTCGACTAACAGTGTAGCATTAATGTGTTTAAATTCAAATCTTTGTTCAGTACCTCAGCAGGTGCTCCACTCCCACTTCTTCTGCTTCCTCAGCTCCAATCTCACTGGTGACATGTTCAAATGTCTTGGACGTAGGAGTGCCATCCTAGAAAGAAGGAATTATCCATATGAATTAAGATTTTTTTAATCTGATCTGAGGAAAAACAACTAAACAAAGTACTTGTTCCAACTTTTGTTGCCCCTTAGCGATCACTTACATCATGGATTTCCTCCACAGAGATGTATGCTTCTGTGGGCAGACCGAGATCTTTGGGCTTTACGTCTATGATGACCAACACCTGGAAGTGTAGAACAAACGTTTATGTCAGAATGATTAGAATTAAAGCGAGCTGATGTCCACAAACATGCACATTAATACAAGGAAAAAGCAAATCAGTTACTTACCGAATTGGTACAGTACCGCTTGATGAGCTCATTGATGGCAATGTCATTCTTGTGTAATTTGGGTCCTGTGTGGTACCAGCCAACTATTCGTTCTCTGGCTGAAAAAGTGAACGCAAATGTATGAATGACACACTAACATTAAAAACATACTAATTTAAGAGACAGAAGCACTGCTTTTACCATTAACTTTCTTGAACATGCCATACATGTTCTCCAAGTAGTCATGGTCCAGGAACCAAACTGAGTCATCCCTGTCATCCTCATCAAATGGCACTGGGGAGGAAAAAAAACAAAAACAAAAAGTGTGTTAAAAACTGGCTCAGAATACATATTCTGTGCTGTAGCAGGAAGTAATGAGACATGAGACAAGCCTGACTTAATAGATCTTCTTAAACTGGTACATCACTTATTTTTACACTGGTGTCCTGTAATCGCTTAATAGTTAGAACAAAGAAAAATAATAATTAAATGAATAAGGATATGGTGCAGGGGAGGAGAATGTTAGATAAATACTGGGGAGCAAGAGCATATTTGTAGGTGTGAAGACCCCATTATATCCACTGTATAGCAAAGCTGACACCAAACTGACGTCACATCTGCTGTCGCAAATCTGTTTCTGCCAGCTGTGCACCTCTCAATTTTTGTAATCTGGTGTGTTGTGCCACTGCAGAGTTGTGTTGAAGACACAAGTGTGTAACTGTCAGTTTTGACCACTGTTTTAATGCTATATCACTACAAAAGAGATTCACAGCTTATACAAAGGGAGATGTTGCATTAGTCTGAAAAGATGAGACTTTGTGGAAAAATGCTTTATTTTTGCTTTTGACTTCTCTTCCTCCTATATCAGCGCTGATGTGGAGATTTTGTCTGATCAATTATTCAGAAGAACACTGCACCGGCTAAATTATACACCGGCTGTGTGCTGACGCTACCGATAGCACATGAAGTCACCAACGTGACCAGTGTACTGAGCCCTTAAAGGTAGTGATGATGTGTTGTCAGGACAATCTGGGTAAAAACTGGCTGTTATGAACGCACTGCGCCATGTCCAGGCACATACAACTTCATAAAAATGATTCCAAGCTTTAAAATGAAAACAAACATAAGTGTTTGAACAAATGTTTTATCACTGCTTTAGAAACAGCATTTGTCTATATTAACATGGCAGAAAATGAATCAGGTTGGTCACCCATATGTTTAGTGGACATGCTTGTGTCAAAAAGAGGTTGAAAAGCAAAGGTCAGAAACAGAATACCAGAGATTTCTTTACTTCAAATGACAAAGATGTTTAATGGTTATTAAATGCAAGAAAATAAAATAAAGCAGAAATCACAGACTGTGAGATGCTGCTGGACTTGGTAGACAAAGTTAAAAGTTAAAAGATATGTGGGAATAAGATAATCAAGAACCTAACACAGGCACTGGAGTCATAACATGTCCGTTTCTGACTGTTCTAACTAAAACACATTCCGTGAACATATATTTTCTAAAGATATAAACATATTACAGTGGAAATTGACAGTGTAGATGCTTGGCTTAAGTATTTTAAGGTGAAAGATGTCTGAGGATGTACTTTACCTGCAAAACTATTTGAGACGTCCAGAACTTTTTTCTGCCATGACCCCAGGAGGACACCGACCACTCGTTTCTGATTTCCCACTTTTCCTATCCTGTAGATTCAAGAATTTAAAAAAAGAAACGAGCAGAGGAAGCTGTTATTGTCACAGATTTCTGTAAAAATGTAATCAATGGAGCCCATACAGTCTGACTCGTTAGCTAACCTGTAAGCTAAGCTAGAGTCAGTGCACAGCTCCGTCATGTTTAATGACACCAGATCAAACTGTTCGGGTACGTGGATTAGTTTGTAGAAATGCTAATGAATAACATTGTTTTAAGGATTCATTAACACGCTCATACAGTACATTGACACTTTAAGAAGCTAACTAGCTAACGGCACTCTGACTCAGCATGGCTAACCTTAGCTTAGCCTAGCTGCGGCGTCACACTTCAGGACACTTTGGAGTCCAATATTGATAATAAGACGGAACTTAAATACAGATCTCACTGACCTGTTGAAATGATCCACCACGCTGAGCAACACAAGGGGGTGAACGACCACATTTTCCACCGCTAACTCCGGCATTTTCGCAGGCAGGATAAACAGAACACAACACACCTCCACACAATGACGGCTACGCTACACTTCCGCTCGCTCCTGACGTCTCTTCCGTTTCTCTTGGCAACAGAGAGACCGTAGAGACGCACAAAAAGAGCAAGAAGGCCGACGAAATGGTACGACTTTATGAACAACTTTTAATTCAATTCAATTCAGTTTTATTTATATAGCGTCAAATCACAACAGCAGAAGCCTACATAATGATAACTTTAATTATGTTTATGTTTACCAAACAAGGTGAACAATACATCAACCTGCCAGTACTTATCAGCTACCGTTCTTTTTAAGGGGATACAAGTATTATAACAGGTTTACAACCCGAAATGATACAAACCACTATCAAATAACCACTCAAAGTAGGAGTCTTGGCTTTATATTTAATTTTGTGTTCATTTATTATGTTATATTTTTATTTTCTCTTTACTACATTTCAGTAATATTATACGAAACTAATCACACAATCACGATGGATTATGAACTATATAAGACAGAAAGCCTTAGTATTTGTTCTGTCATTTGATTCTAGCAAGCTACACTTAGTATCTGAAAATGAATGACACTTCCGATAAGTAAGTAAAGTCAAATGGGGGTGACTTTACTCCCATTACTTGAGTATGCCTGCTGCCACTTATACTTGTAAGACATTGTTATAAATCATTCCAATTTGTTATCGCACTAACAGTCGAGAAGCAGGGTGTAAACAGGCCACATACATTAATAAAAATGTCCTTTTTTTTCTTTTAGAATATATTTAACATTTTCTAACTTTAAATGGGACACGAAATCCCTCAACCATCAGGTTGATTACAGTTTTATCAGTTCTGGAAAAGCCACATTTTTTATGTAAACGTGCGCCTGATCATGTTTTTGGTTGAGCAGGGTGAGGAAGTTGAGGCACAAATGAAGAGGATTGAAGCCACTAAAGGTGTTATTGGAACGCTAGTCGTCGATCCAGATGGTAAGCAACACCAAAAAGCAGAGCAGTACTGCTCAGAATGATGCTCTGTCGCTTTTTTCCACAAAGGAAATAAAATATTCATGGATGTTATAATTAGTTGAAATGGAAGAAAGTTAATTAAGGTAAAAGACAAAAATAATGGTCTGCGGCAGCTTAAAACCCTCTTTTGGTGTCAAAAAGTTACAGTTGGGGTTTTCCAAAGAGGCACGGTGTTAGTTTTGTAGCTGATAGCTATCGACAGTTCATTTCAGTAAATAACTAGCAAGAGCAGCACAGATTAGTGGCTCCATGAAGGATTACAAAGGAGCAAGTTATTGCCTAACAAAAATAACACAGTGTAACTGCATGGTTAACACGTTTTCTTACACCAACACTGTTTGCCATTAGAACGTGAGCATGTGCGTGAAGAACGATCCAAATCGCTCTGTGTACACACTGCTGAAAAAAGGTGTGAAGAGATGTTTTCATTTTGTATTGATCTCTGTGCAGAAATGCAGTTGAAAAGCTGAAATGCAGCTCAGTTTTGCTCAGTTTCAGTAAAATACTATTACTACAGAGGACCAGAAAGGGACTCAGCTCTAAACATTCTACATGAGGACAGAATGAAGTGTTACAGGACAGAGTGCTGTGCTCACAGCTTTGAGTCATCCACCTGCCACAAAGCACTTTCAGTGCTCAGTTAAAGTAGAAAAATGCCGTGTAAGTACCAGTCTATTTCCATTTAAAATTACACACTCTCTGATAACATTTAGCCTTCTCATTTCAAATAACTGAGCACTCTAACTGTCACAAACCCCCAAAACAATATAATGTCAGCTTTTACTATGTTAAATTTACTGTTAAACTGCTTTCAGTACCATAACCGATACCGTGCCTCTTCATTAAATCCCAACAGCTGCTTTTTAATGCCAAAAGATAGTTGTGCTCTAGAGGAGAGCATTAATAAATCTGGCCCATGGACACAGTTATTATTGCATTTCATATGTATTTGGTTTCCCTTTCAGAGAACTACAGCGAAGCCACGGTACAAGATGCATTAGGCAACTGAGATATATTTTTTTTAAATAATAGATGCAGTGTTTAAGATTTTTTGTCAAATTATGCAGTCATAAAGCTCTGCAACACCAAAAATCATTTTTATGTAGTTTGTTTTTCTCCTTCTCTCAGATCTGTAATATAGAACATTTAAATATCTGTGAAAATGCAACAGTTGAGAGAAAAATGACTAAAAAAATGAGAGCAGATTAATGTCTGAATGTTACAGTATTTAGTAGTAATTAAAAAAATACATAACCTCACATGGCATACAGAAGAAAAAAAATGTGTGCTTAGATCAAGTGTTAGAGTCCAGGTTTACACCGTGGAATAATAATAATAAATAATAATAATAATAAAGCAGCTCTCCTCTGGATGAATCCTGTGCTCCACCTGAGCTGTCACATACATCTGTAACTGTGACATTCAAAATTCACTAGAGAATAAGAGAGGGAGTGAGAGGGCCTCAAAGTTAGAGTGTGTGGGCAAGAGTCCCACAGGATAGTGTGAAACAGAGAGAGAAGACATATCCAGGGAGGAGGGAACTGAAAGCACCATGTAAGAACTGATGAAAATGCTCAGACAGATGACTTTATGTTTGTAAATTTAATCTGTTTGATCACTTTTGCTCAGTTATTCCTGATCAGTGTGTGTAAACAAGTAACAGCTCAAACATGTGCATGACTGATGCTCTCAGCTATTCAAATAGGAAGCACTAAACCTCTGCCAAAAAGAATATTTATCCAGGAAAATATTAAAAATACAGTCTGAATGTCTGATGAATTTCTGAATGAATGAATTTCTTTTAAGGTGTTCCCATCAGATCAACTTTGGATCAGTCCATGACTCTACAATATGCAGGGCAACTTCGACAACTTGTGGTATTGGCCAGAAGCGCAGTCAGAGATATTGATCCTCAGAATGATCTCAGTGCCCTCCGAGTCCGCTCCAAGAGCAATGAGATCATTGTTGTAACAGGTGAGTGTAAATTAGTTAGGGTTTGTTGACTTAATGATTTTAGTTGTTGTGATGTAGTTGTTGACTTTTGGCTCAGTTGTTTGCCTGCATTTCCATGGTTCAGCTTGTCTTTTATGTCTCTGCAGAGAACAACTATCTGGTGATAGGCATCCAGAAGCTTCCTGAGCCAGACGTTTCCATGGGCATGGAGGTAGGGGTGTTGGGTGTGTTGCAGCACCACCTGCTAAGTGCAAAAAGAAAAAGACAAAAAGAGAGAAAAGTTTTAAAATGTTTTAAATAATATTTCTGTTGTTATTTATCTTTTCTGCCTTTAAATAACCAGGCACCATGGTCAAATTATGTCACATAGCCTTGTCACCAGGTGCTACAAATGCATCTTTCAACTCACAATTGTACAAAAGCAAATTTTAGATTTATTTTTCAGTTTGTTTGTTTGTTTTTTGAATGATTAGCTTGTAAAAAGGTCATAAAGGAAGAGCAGCAGATTGATGAGCTCCTTCCTCATACTCATGGAGGCTGCAAACTCTTTGAATTGTCTCCGTGTGTATCAGCGTCTTCTTCCAAATCATAATTTTCCAACTTCCGGTCATGGTTATGGTCAACGATGATGCCAAAGAGTATCACACATCTGTCCCAGATGAATGTTCTAATGGACTCTTTGAACTCATTGGACATTAGTTCCCAGAATCAGGGAATTTATCACCTTAACCTCTGGATACCAAGTCACCTCTGGATTATTATATAATCCAATAATTGTCAAATACGGTGTATGCCTAGCATTGCATATCAGTATCAAATATTTTGAGAACCAATTACATGAAAAAATTTGTTTTTATATCCACTATATGGGTCACTTTTTAACTGTTTCCGTCATATCAAATACAAATTACCCTTGAGGTAACGTATGTACACACATTCCACTATCTTGACATTGACTCACTATCCACATACTCCCGGTAGGTCTCAGAAACAGCTTCATTGCCCTGATACTTTATTCATCTTGTTCCTCGTCCTCTTTTTTCCTCCTGCTGATCAGACTCTTCCTTATCCTCAGACAGGTTCTCCCTTGGGACTAGAGTATCCTGGTTGGCTACAGAAGGAGTGAAGTGATGGCTATTGATGTGTGCACGCTGAAAGACATGGATGAGATGAATGTTTCAGCTGAGAGAAGAAAAGAAGGAGGCAAAATAACAATGTCTGTCCTTAAAGCCATTTTTAATCACATCATAAGAAGACCACATACATTGTGAGGCTGTGCACACTGTCACCACTAGATGGCAAGACAGCGTTACTTTTTCAGTTCACTGGTGACACGTTTAAATGTCTTGGATAAATAAACTAATACTCGTCTCGAAATGTTTTGGTGCAACTTAACATTCACTGACATCTTGGATTTCATCCAGGGAGATGTACACTTCTGTATGCCAGACTGAGATCTTTGGGCTTCACGTCTATGATGATCAACACCTGGAAGTGCAGAAGAAACGTTTATGTCAGAATGAATAGAATTAAAGCGAGCTGATGTCCATAAACATGCAGATTAATAAAAGGGAAAAGCAAATCAGTTACATTCCAGGTTGGTACAGTACCGCTTGATGAGCTCGCTGATATTTTTCAAGAACAGGTTCTCAAAGTTGTCATTGTCCAAGAACCACACTGTTTCTTGTCATCCTCAAGAAATGAGACTGAGGAAAGAAGGTGCTGGCACAGTGAGTATGTATTCACTTTTGATCATTTAGGTCAATACTGTGCTGGAGCAGTAATAACACATGAGTAAAGGCCTGATTTTATGTATATTTTTTCATCTTAAACTGGTACACCACAATGATTGCTTAGTTCAAGAAATTACTCCTACAACTACATAATAATGTCATGCTTTAAAATTAAAAAACAAACAAACAAACAAACAGAAAAAAACAATACCAAGTAAATACAGGTCCATTATTGCTAATACAATACCAATACTGATACTTTTAACCTATAAAGTGTCAAAATGCAAAATATATTTTAAGTTTATTTTGTATTTTTGATTTCTTATGTTAAGTTCCTGTATTGTTATTATTAGTTAGGGTTTATGATTCAACTTTATTGCCATTACACATGTATAAATACAGGGTAACGAAATACAGTTTGCATCTAACCAGAAGTGCAAGAGCAGAAAGTGCAATAAGAACAGATTATATACAGATAAGTTAAGTGGAGAACAAATATACAGATAAGGGCAGGATAAATGGTGTAATAGTTATGAACAGAATTATGTACAGAGAGACCAAATATACAGATGAGCTACAGACAAATGTACATTGTGTATACATATGTATACTGTTGTATACATATGTACAGATATACAGATGGCCTGTATAGCATACAGATGTTCTACATTGCTATACAGATGGGCAAATATACAGATGTACTATGAACAAATACACAGATGTGCTACATAAATACATACATAGATGTACCAGTGTGTGGCAAACAGATCTACAGAGTGCTATGAATATATCTACAGTAGTGGAAGCGTAGCGCTCTGAACTGACCATAATAGTGAACAGTGTACGCATTATAACAGAGACTATGTATGTCAGTGTCCTAAAATCTAGCCGTAACCAATGTGAGAATATGGTGAATATTGAGAATGAATGACAGCAATGATCGTGGTCACTAGGGAGGAGTGTAGAAGGATTGAGTGAGTGTGGATGAAAAGGTTCAGCAGGGGACTGAGGTCAGTAGGGTGACAGCTGTGGGACAGAAGCTGTTCCTAAACCTGCTGGTTTTAGTCTGAAGGGTCCTGTAGCGCCTTCTGGAGGGGAGGAGCTGGAAGAGTGTCTTGGCAGGATGAGAGGAGTCCCTGAGAATGATGTTTGCTCGGCGTAGACATCTATTCTTGTGGACATCCTCAGTGGCAGGAGGTGGAGTCCCTGTGATGCGCTGAGCGGTTTTCACCACCTGCTGCAGTGCCTTGCGGTCAGCAATAGAGCAATTTATGTACCAGACTGTGACACAGTTGGTCAGGATGCTCTGGGTGAGTTTTAGTCTTTGTGATTCACCCGTGTCTCCTTGTTTATTAGTCTTTTTCTGTTTGTCACGTGTTATCTCCTTGTCTATGTAGGTTCCCTTTGTGTCTCTCTCCTCTGTGTCCCTCTCCCTCTCTCGCTCCCTCTCGCTGTCTCTTGTGTAAGCTTGCGTGTCCCAGTTCATGTCTTTCCATGTTTCCTGTTTTATTTTGAAAGTCTTGTGTTTTCATGTTCAATTTGTTTAGTTTTACTTCCCCTGTGGCATCTTGTTTATTTGCGTTAGCTGTGTTTCCCCAGGTATGTCCACTTCTCTCATTACCCTTCTGTGTATTTAAGTCCTCTGTTTCCTTCAGTTCAGTGTCGGTTTGTCTGTCCTGCTTCATGTCATGTCAGGTTTTAGGATTTTTTCAAGTTACTGTTCATGACAACATTTTGACAACCACTAAATCACAGTGATCGCACAATAATTACTTAATAAAGTAAAACACCTTTCAGCTTAATATCACTTTATGGAGACCTGGAATATAGATCGTCCTGAGTCTAAAGCATTTTGGGTCAGCTTCTGTTGTTTAAATGTATTACAGACAATAAATAAAATAGTCAAACCAAAAAGGTTCGGACATTATTCATAGTACATGTTTTTAATTTCCAAAAAATAATTTGTTACACAGTTAAGTGAGCTCAAACTAAACTTAGAGGATAGAAACAAAGTATATCAATCGTAATACCAATACCAGCGTTATATACAATCAAAAGTTTAAGAACACTTGAAAAATGGCAAAAAATCATATTTTGCATGGTTGGAGCTTAACAAGGTTCCAAGTAGAGCTTCAATATGCAGCAAGAAGAAATGTGAGTGAGACAAAACATTCTTTTGAGCATGCAGTTTATTGAAAACAACGCTTAAACTGAAACAGGCTGTTTTATAGCTGATCGCAAGTTTAGGATCACATGCCTTTAAAAGGCCAAATCTGTGCAAAAATGTGGATTCATTGTCATTTTCTGTCAGGTATTCACACTGTCATGACGTTCTGATGGCAAAGGCAAAAAAAGTTTCCCTTTTGGAACGTGGTCAAGTTGTTGAACTGCAAAAGCAGGGTCTCTCACAGTGTGCCATCACTGCTGAGGTGGGAGCAGTAAGACAGTCATTTGGAATTTCTTAAAAGGTCCTGAGGGTTATGGAACAAAAAAGTCAAGTGGAAGACCCCCAAAAATTTCACCATCCTCATCTCCTTGAACACCACAGAACTGACCGTTTGGACTTTGCAAGAGTGCACCAAACACGGGTCATTGAAAGTTGGAAGAAAGTTTTATTCTCTGGTGAGAAAAAATTGAACCTTGAGGGTCCTGATGGTTTCCAACATTACTGGCAGGACAAGCAGATCCCACCTGAGATGTTTTCAATGCTCCACAGTGGAGGAGGCGCCATAATGGTCTGGGGTGCTTTTTCCTTCAGTGGAACAATGGAGCTTCAGGAGGTGCAGGGGGGTCAAACGGCCACTGGCTATGTCCAGATGTTGTAAAGAGCTTCCTTCATGACTGACGGCCCTTGTCTGTGTGGTAATGACTAGGTTACCACACCGGAAGCACTACACCTCTGCCAAAAAGAATATTTATCCAGGAAAATCTTAAAATGAAGTCTGAATGTCTGATGAATTTCTGAATAAATTAATTAGTTTTAAGGCATCCCCATCAGATCAACTTTGGACCAGTCCATGACTGTATAGTATGCAGAGCAACTTCAAAACCTTGTGGCATTAGCCCGGAGCGTGATCAGAGATACTGACCCTCAGAAGGATCTCAGCGCCCTCCGAGTCCGCTCCAAGAGCAATGAGATCATTGTTGTAACAGGTGAGTGTAAATTAGTTAGGGTTTGTTGACTTAATGATTATCTGTGATATGGATGTTGACTTTTGGCTCAGTTGTTTGCCTGCATTTCCATGGTTCATCTTATCTTTTATGTCTCTGCAGAGAACAATCTGGTGATAAGCTTCCAGAAGCTTTCTGAGCCAGACGTTTCCATGAGCAGGGAGGTAGGGGTGTTGGCTGTGTTGCAGCACCCCTTCCTTAGTGCATAAATAAATAAACGTGTTTTAAATAATATTCCCATTATTATTAATCTAGGAAGTTTTAATAAATAAGTAATAATACTTAATATGTCTTTGCTCTTAATAGCCAAGCATCATGGTCAAATAATGTTACATATCTTAGATGCAGTTGGTTAGAAATTAAAAATTGCACTCAAACAAATCTATTTTTTGAAAGAACGAGCAGCAGATTGATGATCTCCATAGTCATGCTAATGGAGGCCGCAAACTCCTGGAATTGTCCCTCTGTGTATCAGTATTCTCAACCAAATCATTTTCCAACCTGCGGTCATTAAAAACATGGTAACGATTCATCACAATGACAAAGAGACTGAAACACATCTCTCCGTGATGTTTGTTCTCAACAGGATGAGATGTTATGTAGAGAAAAACAATCTAAGTCTGATGTTTTGTGGGCGATAGTTTGAATCCCCTTCTCATCTTAAAGAGAGTGATCTGTTTTAGCCAGAAGTTCAAAAAATCCAAACGGTATCCACTTCTGTCGTTTAAATCCCATACACTGAGGCAATAAAATATCAGGTGAAGAAATGACTAAGGGAGGGCATGCTGTCAGCAGCACATTGATGCGGACTATTTTTAAACCTAGCAATCACAGCAACTGAGAGTGCCTCCTTAAGTGCATGTTAAAGTCTGTTATTAAAACTTGGTAATGCTATCCTTTCAAATATAACCACCAGGTCCACAGGAGATGCTCGCTGTCTGAGAATTACAATGATTAAATCCATTCATAATAATTATGGAGGACAAAATTTGTGTGCAAACTTTGAAGACCTCCAAAGGCTTGGGAGTTTTTGTTGCTGCTCTCGGTTTGTTTTGTTTTGTTTTTTGAGCTATGGAGGGTCAGACATAATGACATTTTGTACATTTTAATCAGCTATTCCGTGTAAGACCACTTGCTGAATAAATGCAAACACAGACCTCTGATAAATATTTCAGAGAAGTAAAAACTCAGATATGCAACAATAACAGTGAGGAGTTTTTACAAGTATTTTAATGTAAATTTACACCCGAATTTACAGCAATATACCGTATGTTAATAAATAATTCATTGCCATTATACAGCCCAAATAATAAATTACATAACAACGGATTGAAGCAAATAGGCAAGATTTCACAGCAGGTTTGCAGAGGAGACGGAAAAAGTGACGCAGGACGGTCAGGTGAACTGGAGGGGAGGGCGGGATTGCTACGGTGCTTGTGCTTGTAGATAGAAACTGAACAAGTGACATTATTTTTTTGTCTTAAACAAAAAGAAGTCTCATCAAAATACCAGTGAAAGGTATAGTTTGTTATTCTGTCGCTTAGGTTATGCATAAAACAATAAATAATTATTACAGGTGTCTTTTTTTAAATTAGTTTTGACATGAATTGGAATAGTGAACTAAATAGTTTGGCTTTTCTCTTCCTGAAAGTAGTTTTCAGTTGAAATTGGACAAAGACTGCGAGAAATCCTCGCTCAAGTGATGCAGAATCTGCATGACTTATTTATCTCTCTAACATTTATGGTCATGTTAAGGGCTTTGAGACACAGACTCCCGGGTGTACCATCCAAAAAAAAAAAAAATGGTACATGACTGACGTCTCTCCATCCACAGTGCACCTCTCAATCATTTTAGCATCACGTAACACCGACTGTGCCAGTCTCCTTAAATTTCTAAACCTTTTCATTCTGACCAGCAGCAGTTTAAACAAAGCATATGGCTTCCCACGACAAATGGTTAAACCGATAAAGCATACAAAACTCTTCATCTATCACAAGTGACATTACCCATTAAAAAAATCTGACCTAAAAAAAATGCCATTGATACCATTTGCTGTTATATAGACATTTTAGACGTTCCCTACGCTCCGTAGAGCTTTTACCAGCGACACACACCGCTTCATCTGTCAGATATATATAACTAAGCAGACAACATACAATACAGAGGACGGTCAAGTTTCCCTCTGCTTACATTTCAAGTGCATCCTGTCAAGTTTAAGGCCTGAGGTGTGCTTGATTCCTTGACTCAATTTTTATTTTCTGAGGTCCAACTGGGTGATCATTGCACACACGGATTACCTCATTGCTCCCCAGAGAAGCTACAGATATGTGCCTGCTGATACATTTATTTAGTGTAGACTGAAACATTTTAAATCCATATGAAAATATGACTGTACACTGGGCATACAGTCTTGTGAAGGAAAAAAAAAAGCACACTGTCTTTCGAATCTAAGAATGAACATATTAGCACATAATAAATGATCTGGTCCTTACTGGGTTCTAACATTATTTAACTATAACCTCAGATAAGCATGCTGCATTACACCGTGTCATTATTAATTTCACCAAAAACTATAACAGAATTTCCAAGCAGTGCATGAAAAACTAAGCACACCCTCACTGCCTCTATAGCAATTAAGAGCAGCTAGGTGCTGGCTGATTGATTGACCATCAGCAAGTGTGAGAACCTCTATAAAAGCACTTTTGGAAGTTTGCAGCTCAGGAGCATTCAGGTGTGTTTTAACAAAGTGCCAAGGAGATAAGACATCAGCAGTGATCTGAGAAGCAATTGTTTTAAAAGAGTTATGAGGCCATTTTCAATTTTTTTTAAGTGAAAGATTATTAACAAGTGGAATACATCCAAACCAGTTGCCAACATTCCCTGGAGTGGACGCCCCAGTAAATTTACCCCAAGGTCAAATGCTGCACTGCTCAGAGGAACTGCAAAAACCCAAGAGCTGCATCTCAGGCCTCATTTAGCATGTTAAATGTTAAAGTTAACAGTACAGTTAGAAAGAGACTGAACTAGTATGGCTTGTTTGGAAGGGTTGCCAGGAGAAAGCCTCTTCTCTCATGGCAGCATGGCTTAGGTTTGCAAAGTTGCATCTGAACAAATTACACGATTTTAGTGGAACAACTTGCAGAGATTGGGTCGTGCAGCAAGACAGTGGGCCTCATTCACAAACAGTGGTTACACACAAATCTGTGATTCATCGATATTTTAATATGCAAACTTGTTTGTAGTCTATAAAGGAATTTAGAAGTGCCCCTGACCAAGTGTACAGAGAAATGTCTCAGAAAATGTAAACACCTGTCTTTAAATACTAATATTATTACTGCTCCTGCTACTACTACGAATAATAAAATCAGGATTATCAGAATTACAATTAAATAAATAAAAAATTGAAAAGGTGGAGGTCTTTTAATTTAAATGTATTCCAATATCCCTTTATCTCATCTTACATTAAATGTTCTTTTTTCATTAAAATGGCTTCTGTCATATCGCTGGATATGATTCCTTAAAATCCAGTTTCTTGGCACTTCTCCACAGATATTAGAAAAAGAAAGGATTGAGTTTCTCATCTTGGACAGATCAGCTCCTCATTCTTCAGCTGTTTTCTTTTTTTTTTTTTTATAGTCTGTTGTTCAAACTTGTTTCAGTTTCTTCAGTCAGACTTTTTCCTGCTTTCTTCCTTAGCACTGCAGGTCTT
Source organism: Haplochromis burtoni (assembly GCF_018398535.1). Taxonomy (NCBI): domain Eukaryota; kingdom Metazoa; phylum Chordata; class Actinopteri; order Cichliformes; family Cichlidae; genus Haplochromis; species Haplochromis burtoni. The sequence goes on from NW_024582540.1 coordinate 753,098, forward strand.
AACAACATCACCACAGCTGTCTCTACCTCGCTTTGAGGTCAATGCGTTTACATATATAGAGAAATCGGGCTGTGGCAGTATGAAGATTGCAGAATCTTGTTGGATTCAGATTCAGTAACAAACGTGTGTTAGTAAAACAAAAAAGGGTGCTGGGCGCAATTTATGATTCCAACAACATTTTTTCATACACGCTTGTGTAACAAAAATTTACATAAATACTAGTGAATGAGGCCCAATGGCCCTGACAATGTCCAGACCTCAGCCTGTCTAAAAATCTGTGGCAGGACCTCGAGAGAGCCATGCATAAACAAATGCAAGAAAACCCCAGTGAACTGAAGCAACGCTGTAAAGTAGACTGAGCCAAAATTCTTCCACAATGATGTAAGAGACTGCTGCAGTCATACAGAAAATGATTACTTCAAGTTATTGCTCCTAAAGGTGGTTCTTCAAGCTACTGAACTGTGAGGTGTACTTAGTTCTGACACACTGCTGTTATTGTCCAACTGATATTGCATTTGAGCTGTTAAGGACCAGATGATTTTTGTGATTATGTCCTGATAAGTAAAACCTTAGAACTGAAAGAGGTTGTACTCTCTTTTTCACATTGCTGTACTTGAAAGCCAACTCAAGTAGGAGTGGTTAGCGTTACTCTAACAACGATGCTGCCGTAGCTACGCAGGTTGTTGAAATCCATGGGAAGAATCAGACCGTTTAAGCTCTACATGGACACCATGGATTACAGTTACTGTGATACAAATATAGCAGGTAGTAAGGTGTATCTGGGACCAGTCAGGTGACAGAATTGACTGTCCAAAAAGGGTAACAAGACAATTGTTGGCTCCGTCGAGTGCTTCGAGTGAGGAGAGTGGCCCGGCTCCAGCCCGTTCTTGTTACTGTTCCTCCGCTGTCAGAGGCTTTGGAGAGTCGGTGTCAGAGGTCACCTCGGCGTGTGCCCGTTCACTTGGCCCCTGCCCCAGTGAATGTTCGGTAGAGTCAAACACCTCCTGAAGTGCTCGAGCTGGGCCTGCAGTCTCTCCCTCTCCTCTCTTACTTTCTGCCTCTGAGTCACCAGCTCCTAATAAACGAAGGATAGACACGGCTGTTATTACAGAAACCAAGGCTTTATGCACCAAGCTACATTGCTACAACAGGAGATGGCAACACTGGCACCAAAGAGTACACATACGTGGAAGACACAAAATGAAGCTTACCCCCATAGTGATAGAGAGCTGCTCTGCAGTTCTGGTCAGATTGTAGTTCTGTGCTTCGAGTCTTTTACACTGACTGTGAAGGACTTGCCTCTCTATACTCCATTCTGTGAAGAGAAAACAGGCAGTTTCAGTTAATTATATTGCATTTTAACTTGTCTTTTACTCCAATTTTAGCCCCCCTGAGCTCACACACACCAGTGTACCCGCTGAGCTATTTACTTTTGATTAGAGGTCTAAAAGATGTCTAAATTGTATGTAGCAGATGACGCTAACTCAGGGTTTAAATTTAGATTTAAAAAAACAAAACAAAAAACAACTTGAGTCTCTCTAAATCATGTTCGTCCATTGTTTCAGTGTCATTTCGATGCCTTTTCCTTCTGCATGTACAATTGCAATAAGTCCATGCAACCTTTGCACTGTTATCACAGGGACATTATTTCAGAAGCTGCTGATCTACTGGGATTTCCCCACACAACCATCTCTATGGTCTACAAAGAAAGGCCCAAAAAAGAGAAAATATCAGTGAGTGGCAGTTGTCTCTGGGTTGTCAGAGGTCACAGGACAATGGCCAGAATACTTCACGCTGACAGGAGAGCAGCAGTAACTCATTACAAACAAGGTAAAGGTAACACATCAGACCATGAAGCAGATGAGGTACAACAGCAGGTGCCAATACTGTCAGCTAACAACAGGGCCTCCTTTCACCCACTACCCAAGATACAAGATACAGTATCATTGCTGACCATGTCCATCCCTTTATGGCCACAGTGTACCATCTTTTGGTGGCTGCTTTCAGTAGGACAACGCACCATGTCAAACATCTCAGATCATTTCAAACTGGTTTCTTAAATGTGACAGTAATTTCACTGTACTCAAATCTCAATCCAATAAAGCACCTTTGGGATGTCGGGGAGTATCTGCAGCAACTGAGTGATGCCATCATGTCAATGTGGAGCAAAATCTCTGAGGAATGTTTCCAGCACCTCATTGAATTTTTGCTAAAGGAAAATGGGGGTCCAACCGCTATAGCCCACTGCTCCGACCAATTAACAAAGAAATAAAAAAAATCTGAATGTTTTTTAGCAAAATATATGAACATCAAGAGTAAATGTTACATATATGCAGTCATTTTTGTAACTATAAATCATGTAATAAAGAATTGAACTGTTTGGGGTTAAATTTATTAATGTATGGTCTTACAATAGGGTTACAATATAAAGCAGATTTAGCACTATATAAATAAAACTGAACGGATCTATATTTATCCAGAAGACATAAAGCTCTCCAAGAAATCCAGAGTGCTGCACATCTGCCAAGACATTTGATGTTTTTCATGTCTCAATTCACAACATTTTGTTCATATATTAAATTAACAACCTACAAAAAATTAAGACGCAGGTTTTAGGTGGTTGAGCACTCTTAAGTTTTAAAAGTCAAGAATTTCAAATTCGAGTCCCTGCATCTCCGGCTAATTCTTTTACTGTTCACTGATTTTTGACCCGACTTCTGAGATTAATCTCACACTCTTGCTGAAAACTATTTACATGCAAGTTGTATATGTAGGCATTTGCAGTGCACAACTTTTACAATTATGTATGCAACAAAATGTTTTTACATCATGTATATAAATAACTTTCTTTGTTTTCATCATATCACAGAAAAAGCGACTATTGGGGTAATGTCACTGACTCACCGTCCACATACTCCTGGTAGGCCTCAAAAATAGCTTCAATGCCCTGCCACTTCCTCGGAACATCCTCCTCCTCCTCCTCTTCGTCCTCTTCCTGATCGGACTCTTCCTCATCCTCAGACAGGTTCTCCTGTGGGGCTAGAGTGTCCCGGTTGGCTACAGAAGAAGGGAAGTGATGGCCATTGATATGTGCACGCTGAGAGACATGGATGAGATTTGAACTTTTCAGCTGAGAGACGCTGTGAGGCTGCGAGGGATCGGCCTTCACGCCGGCCTCTGGGACACAATTTGAGAGTCCTTAAGAAGAAGAGAGTGAGACAAAACAAACAAAAAGCAAAGTCAGTCCTTGTAGCTCTTTTTAACAGCTTGATGTGATTTTCACTTAACGTGATAGGAACTGGACTTTTGTTTACATTTTAAAGGCAGTGCAGTGCACACTGACACCACTAGGTGGCAAACCCCTAACATTATAGAACAATCAGGTCATGCACCTATGGGAGCGTGGCTAACCTTTGTTCTGCAGTGTGCTGTGTGTGGACTGCAGCACAGCCTGATGGAAGTGCTGAGCGAAGGCCTCAGGGGTGAACCGCTCCAAGGGTCGATTCCGCCCATTCTGCACTTGACTGGGCTCCTTTTTCTGAGCAGCAGCAGCGCCAGTGCCAGCGCCGTTCTGGAGGCCCTGGCGCTTCCTGTTCGATTGTGTCTCCACGAATTCAACCTTTTCATGATGTGGGGCCAAGGGAGGAGGGAGCCGAGTCACCGTGGAGTCTACAGGTGGTTTGTGCGCGTCGTTATGAAGGTGTTTATGTTTGCTAAGATAGGGAGGGGAGGGGCTGGGAGAGTCTGGGTACAGGTGTCCATTTGACGGACACGGCAGAGGTGCTGAGAAGGAGTCACCTAAAAGATAAGCAGAGGTTTTATTAAAGGGTTGTTTGCTGATTAATCGAGAGCGCATGCATTCATGTTTCCTGCGTTTGTCTGCGTGTGCCTCACCAGTGGAGGGAGCCGGAGGACTTCTGCACAGTGGTAAAGGATTATATCTGAGTGTGTCTAACGTCACAGTCTTCCTCTGAATGGCCTTCAGCAGCTCTTCAGTTCTCTCTTTATCTACAGAGAAAAAGACAGAATGAGAACACCCATCACTCATATTTTAAAAAAATATGTGTTAAAAAAAATGACTTGGCCGGGAACTAATGGGGAAGTGTCAGGAAATGGATGACCTGAGGGTAATGCCCAATTCAGAGAGGAAAAAAATTCAATTTAATGAAGTTCTTACCAGTTTCCCCCCCTCAACAGTCTCCAAATGTTTTCTTAAGGTCAGAATAGCGTACACTGAGTTTAGATTTTATGCCCCATTTCATCGACAACTAGATCTTACTGAAGCACCGGCCTTACAGAAAAGTCTTCAGAAAATGAAGAGGAAACACTTTAAAAGAGAGTGCAAGTGAGCTGCTGATTATACAACAGTGTCCCTGCAAGCAAGTAATAATCATTTAACAACAGAGAGTTTACGCTGGTATTTGAAAATCCAATTTTCAGATTGTAGTTATGAGATTCTTTTTAACAGAGGGGTAAAATAAAATAAAAACACAGCCAGTGTGAAAAACAAAGAGCTCTAAGAATATTTAACACTTCTTAGGCAGTCTTTGCATAATAATATTTCTAACTTTTAATATAAAAACTTGAGAGAGCAATGGAAAATTTCTCATTCACTGCATTCTGCCATCAGAGAGGCATCTTATTGGTCCTCATTCATCCTGCAGCATGACAAGAACCCCAAACGTACAGCCAGAGTCACCATCTGTTTTCAGTGACTACTGCAGACGGTATGGACTTGTGGTCACCTTCATGTTATTTTTAAACCCCTAAGATTTTTGCATTGTACACCTTATACATGCCAATGCCACTTTCTTAGGACCAAGTTTTTCTGATTAATAACTGCTTTTGTAGCCCTCCTGCTTCACGATTTCATACATTTTGCTCTTCTGCATACTATAGTTGCACTTTTTGTTGTTCCTGACATCAGCACTTCATTTTCAGGTCATTTTCACCCAAAGAACTAATGCTTACTGATATCTTATCTTTTTGGACCAGTGTTTATAAACCATAAAGATGGCTGTGTGGGAAAATCCCAGACGATCCTCAGATTCTGGAGTACCCTGACAACCATGCCTTGTTCAAGTCGCTAAAATGAACGTTCTTCTCTTTCCAATGCTCAGTTTAAACTTCAGCAGGTCATCACGACCATGTCTACACGCCTAAATGCTCTAAGCCAGGGGTCCCCAATCCCAGTCCACGAGGGCCGGTGTCCCTGCAGGTTTTAGATGTGTCCTTGATCCATCACAGCTGTTTTAAATGGATAAATTACCTCCTCAACATGTCTTGAAGTTCTCCAGGGGGCTGGTAATGAACTAATCATGTGATTCAAGTGTGTTGACCCAGGGTGAGATCTAAAACCTGCAGGGGCACTGGTCCTCGCGGACTGGGATTGCGGACCCCTGCTCTAAGCTAATGCCACGCGATTGGTTGATTTTCGTTAACAGGTAGTTTAATAGGTTTACCTGATATAGCAGCCACCCAAAAGTGTACTTGAAGATATTTTTCTACATATTTAGTTTTGCCAGTTTTTTCCATTATACATCTGCAGTTTATCCAGTTTCATAAAATAATGACCTTTTAAACAGATTTCACACATTCTGAAGCAGTACCATGTTTTCCCTGGATGTGGGCTCAAATCTACTCTTGCTGGACAAATCAGAAAATCCCACTCCAGCCTTCAGATTCTTCCTAACTTTATTTTCTTCTCACATGCTTCATTTTTTTTCCCCTCCACGGGGAATCACCAGAGCAACTCTGAAGAAAGCAGAGTAGCACGTAGGATGTGTGTGTGGATACCAAACAGGTTGTTACCTCTCCTCTGCTGTGGGCTGACGTGCGAGAGGTTGAACATAAGGAGGAAGTCTTTTTTCTTCTCCAGTTCGGGGGTGCAGTCCATCTGCTCGGCAGAGTACGGAGTAGTTAAGGGAGTTGTGGGTGTTGAAGATGTTGAAGATGAGCAGGCCTTTTTCTTGCCCTGCACAGCCGGAGGAGAGACGCTGCGCTCTTTCATCATCCTCCTCCTCTTCCTCCTCTTCTGAGCCAGAAGATCATCGCGATGGGTCAGCGTAGTAAGACCACACACACGCAGAAAATCCACTTTCTTTGGAGAAAGATCAATCAGACAAAAGGGAAAAAAAACTCCCAAAAAACATAATACCTGTGATGAATGCATATGTGACTGTGTGTGTTTTCGCACCTCTGAAGACGTGTCCAGCTTGAGTGGGGGCTGTTCTGTCACTCTTCTCAGATGAGCTTTCACCTCCTCCTCATCGCTCTCATCATATGACTCATCCAGGTCATAGTAATAACCTGGTAAAGGCAGAGCATTATTAAAACAATTGCAGGCCTGTGCATCAGTAATGACCTGATCTGCAGTTCCCTTTAGTCTTCCATCTCCACCTCCTGCTGCTTTCTGTTTTATTCCTCTCACCTCCTTCTTTGGCCTCTTTCCTCCTCTTCTCTTCCAGGTCGAGTTTGCTGAGCAGCCTGCGATGCTGCTGGAGAACCTCATCGTACACCATCATGCTGTCAGGCACCTGATGCGGTCGATCCCTTACCGCTGGCGGAGAAGCAGCCTGGCACCGTCCCCCTAGGTCAGTGCAGGCTCCACTGGAGATAGACGGAGGCATAAAGGATCGCTGGTGGAGGTTATTGATGTGATGCCGGTGGTAGAGGCTCTGGATGGCTCTGTCCTGCTCACTCTTGTTCCAGCACTCCTGTAAACTTGCTCCCCTGAGTGAGGCGAACCTTTCTGGGCTTTTTGCCATCCTCCTGTTGCCCTCTTCCAGCCTCTCCCCCCATGCCGCAGGCGGTCTCTCAGCTCTGGTCAATCCCGGTGGCGGTCGACTCGGTGGCGTTGGGGCGTTTAGTTTTCTGCGGGAGTCTGCAGGTGCGTCAACAAGAGAAGCTGGGTTCCACAGTGTAGTGGCAGGGGCAGGAGGTTGATGAGGAGCTTTTGGGGAGATTAGCGGCGGTGGAGCGCCGAGGCAGGCTGCGACATCTTTGCTGCCTGGGTTGTGATAGACTGAACCGGTACTGCTTAGAAGAACAGAAAGAAACTTTTTTATTCAAATTCTGGACCTAATAAAGAGTGCATGGTGTTTCAAAAGGGATACAAATTGTATTCAAAAGAAGAAGCAGCTAATTCTCACCGGCTGCCGTCTCTCCTCGGTTCCACCCCTTTCCCCGGTGACCTGAGGCCAAGCTCTAGGGGACGCTCCCTGTCCTGTCCTTGTGCTCGCTGTCGTGTTAACCACGCCTCCTCGCTGGCTCTCTGACTCATCATGCTGGCGGAAAGAGCTCCATGGATCCCACCAACAGCACCAGCATGATGTTTCCCCAGGTGAGAAGGCAACAAGCTGGGCACTGGGTATGGCACAGAGCCCCTGGAGGAGTGAATGCTAGGCTGCAGAGGCTTAGGTGCTGAAAAACCTGGGTGTTCGGAGTCCTTGGATTTATCTGGAGAAACTGTGGAGTTATGGAAAGTGCATGTGTTATGTGCTACGCTGATATATCAGGATGTTTATTTACTTCAACAGCACAAAGTAACGGGCCTTTATTTGATGCAGTCTTTATTTCTAAGTCCTTCAGTTTGATAAGTATAACTGGACATATTAGTCCACTTTCCACTGCAGGAAGCCTTATTTTAGGATCTGCTCCCATTGCCCTTTTAAGTTATAGTATTACGTGCAGAATGTGTTCACAGAGGTTAAAAAATGAGACAGACTGTGGGCAGAGCTGAGATTTTTAGCCAAAGAGCGAGAGTTTGAAGAGAGAATAAAATGTAAAGGTTTCAACCACAAGTGTGCTAATTTATATGTCAGTCTGCTTGTACTTTAAACAAATTACTGCATCCTTTTGATAGGTTTATTTCAGCAAGTTGAGAAGTCAGCAAGTTCATCGAAGTCATTAGAAATTCTCCTTTGGGGTATAAATGTTTCTAACAGATTTCATTGCAATCTGGCCAGTAGCTGTCAGGATATGTGGCTCAGGTCCAAAGTGTTGGGCAGACACTTTATTTAAGCAACACAAGTGTTAAAAATTTAAACTACTGCAGATCAAAACCAGCAGTGTTGTGAGCTTCTGTCTTCTTTCTCGATAATAATGAGTCATAATGAGTCAGCTATACTCAGAACAGACTACTCGGGTATTTTAACTGAAATTAAGTAATAAATAAATAAATAAATAAATAAATCAGTTTCTAAAACTCTGTATACATGCTTGAGCATGCACCTGCAGGCGAGCGCACATACATGTACACGCGTGTTTGTGTGTAGGTACCCAGTCTGTTCGGGGTCAGCCTTTCTCCTGGCCTGGCCCTGTCCTCCGGTGGTGCCCTCCGAGCATGCAGCTCAGCCAGGTAGTGGCCCTCCGCCGCTCTGACCATCTGCTGCTGTCTCTCCCTCTGCCTCTCCTTCTGTCTTTCCAGCTCTCTCTCACGCTCCCTCTCCTCCTCTCGCTCCCTCTCTCTTTCCCGCTCTCGTTCCAGCCCGGCCTCTCGCTCTCTCTCTTTCTCTCGTTCACGCTCTTGCTCTCTCTCTCGCTGGCGGAGCTCGTTCTCCATCTGTAGCCTGTGGGGGAGGTTGACAAGTATGCGTACACACAGACACACACACACACAAAAAGGGAGAAGGTGAGAGATGCAACACCCAACATGAGGCAGATATTAACCACACACTGGTGAACCTCGCACAAACATTTCTACTAAAACATACACACACACGCAGCTGCAGAAGAACACACACACACACACACACACTCTCTCCATTTACCACGAGGAAAATAATCCATACACAGCATGACTGAGCAAGAGCAGATGAACACTTAATAGGTATCCACAGGAAAATGACACACACACACACGCACAAGCAATCAATAGCACACAAACAAACCTACAAGATATGCAGGAGCCATTACAGAACCAGATGATGAATGCCATCCATTTCAAACACAAACATTTCCCCTGTGCATTATGCCACAGGAAAACAATGAGTATTGTCAAACTGAGAAAGCAGCTCAAAGCGCTGAAAGAAAATAGAGACACACAGAGGGACTTAAAAAATAAAAAAAAATACTTTGTTATGTGTGTGCGATTTTATGTAAGCGCTGGCTTGCATATGCATGTCTGTGGGCGTACAGTGTGTGTGAAGGGCAGTGTGTGTGTGATAAGTGTATAGGAGGCACTGTGGGGTGTGTGCTAAAAATATCACACAGTCAGCAACCTGTGCCTACCCTGCAGAGAGATTACACAGCTCTGCAGACAGTGAAGAAAGAAAGAAAGAAGGAAAGGAAGAAACAAACAAAGTGCTACCTCTCAGATAAGGCTGTGTGGTTTAGGTCTGCAGGGTAGCGGCCTCCAGGCAGGTGTAAGTGGAGGGCAGAGGGGTGCAGTGGAGGGAAGGCACCCCCTGCAGGCACAGAGTAGAACTGTGATCGCAGTGCAGAAAGACACAGAGACTCCTCCATCCTGTGGCAGAAAAAAAATCAAAAAATGAGTCAGAATATATCTGCCACCGAGGAGCTGATGGTTATCTGATAAGTGAGTGCAGAATAGATTAAAGGATGTGGGTTTTTTTTTTATTCTTAACATTTTGACTTTTATTTGACAGGACTGTGCAGAAGAAGCAGTAAAAGCATGGAGAGAATAGAGGTCGGAACCCAGGCCCCTGCAGCAAGGACTTTAGCTTTTTGTTATGGGGCGCCACCTCAACCCGGTGAGCTATAGTGGACACTGCACACTTCCTGCTTTATTCCAGCATGCTATATAAAAAGACTGTAAATAAAAATTGGAATAGCCACAATGATAATGCCTACTGGTTAGTAAAGTGAATTCAGCATCGTGTTTTAAAACCAGAGGAGAAGATTGGGTTGAGAAAACGAGGAATATTGCAGTCCCAAAGCTAGATTGATAACTTGTCAATTGCACTGTAACACACACCCTGCTATTTAGATTACTTAAAAAATGATCATCATGTTGTATCCATTAAGACTAGTGATTATGCTATAGACTAATCAGAAAAGATTAAGTGAGGTCATGGATTTGGGGAGCCCCTGACTCCAGCTACATTTCTCATTGAAACCCAAGGAGCCCCCTGGTGGCTATAAAGAAGAATGCAGATCACAGGCATTAACCTAAAAAAAGATAAATGGCAGCTGTGTGGGTTTCTGTTACCTCGGTAAAGACAGAGGGTGGTGCAAGTAGGCTGGATGATAGTAAGCGGCGACAGCGGCGTGGGCTGCAGCGGCCGGGTCGAGGCTCAGGGGCAGAGAGCTCAGACGGAGGTCATCTGAGGTGGCGAACGGCCGGAGTGCTCTCAGGTACTCCTCTGGAACGGCACCCGAGGGCACTACGGGGTGCATCTGCCCCGGCAAACTGCAGAACATATTCAGAGGATAATTTTAAGAATGAATTCTGCACGCAGACTTTTCTGCACAGCTACGCAGTATGCACGTGCCACACTTACCTAATGCTCTGCATTCGGGGGTCTTGCATGATGCTGCTTGGTGTGAGGCCAAAGGAGTGAGCTAGGGGGTTAGGTGAAGAGATGGGAGGAGTCCTCTTATCCTGCTGTGGCTGGGGGTTCTCAACTCCCACCCGCTCCCTGCTGAGACCCTGAACACTCGGCTCCACCTGACAAAGACATACAGAAAGTGTGAGAGCAGACTTTACTATGTGTATTGGTGTGATTTTTTTTTTTTCCCCCAGTGTGCGTCTGTGTGAGTGTGCACGCGCTACATTCAAACAGAGTAGAGGAGTTCTGGAAAAAGACGAGTGAGAAATAAGATGGAGTGATTGCGTAAAAACCTCTGAGCTGCAGCCAGAGGCTCAGCGGAGTGGAAAAGTGGCTCTGATATGTCATAACAGGTCAAGATCAAAGTGGAAAGATGATCCCAATATCTAGCCAACTGCTCCATCCTTCATCACCCACTCCCTCTCTGAGCTTCTCACTCAGATGATTTGGCCACCACAACACTGCATTTGATCCTCGATTGCTCAAAATCACCACCATGACCAAATAGGCCTTTTTTTTTGCCAAATCTGCATATAAACACGCATTAAGAAACAAGTACCCCATGCCTGTATCCAAGGCTCTCTCCCACTTTGTCTGGTATGTCATGCGCCATTGTTCTTCATTCTGTTCAAACCAAGCAGCGCTCAAGGATCTGAGAAATGAAGCCAATACTGAAGTAGTCTAGTAGCTGCAATTCACCAAATGGCCACTTGAGGTTGGCTCCAAACCATAGACAGTGTAAGAGATGGATGTAGCTTCTCTGATGTCGCCCACTGGTTTCTAAAGTCCTGTTTCAGAACCTCGAGTGGAGGGTTTCTGCTTCACCAGGGCGGGTCTGACTGTGAAACTGCACGGTCCTTGTTTAAGGACCTGTGATTCACAATTAGTTAGTGAATGATTGTGCAGTCTTATCCCAATCTGCTAGGACTCTGTGGTGGTGAGGGGAAGGAGACTAGACAAAAGACACTGTGGAAGAGATCCAGAGATTAATAATAAAGGATGATTAAATGCAGAGTGGTGTATAAGCACAGAGAGACAAAAAGTGTGAGTGATCCAGCTGTAACTATAAGCTTTATAAAAAATGAAAGTTTTAAGCCCAATCTCAAAAGTAAGAGGGCATTTGTCTCCCACGTCTAAACTGGGAGCTGGCTCCATAGAAGAGAGGCCTGAAATCTGACGGCTCTGCCTCCCATTCTACTTTTAAATATCTTAGGAACTACAAGTCAGCCTGCAGACTAAAAGCAAAGTGCTCCATTGAGGTAATATGAACAGATAATCCTGAATTTTAAAATTAATTTAAAACAAACTTAATGTTTTGTTCAGCATGACCCAAAACTTGTGGTTAAGCTCATAATCTTAGCAGCAAAGTGTTTACAGAGGTCAAGACAGGGACTGTTTTTTCCTTTGATTTCTGTAGGACTGATGTCTCTTTGCAAACACAGCTATCGCCATCTGGTGGCATCCACGGTTTATACTGTTTGTGCTCCAAAAGGAAGTCAGTCTTTACAGTCTTTATATCATTTCCATACTAAAATGCAGCAGGCAAACGTGTTTGCAGCCTGCTATAAGAAAAAGGTGTGGTCACTGCAGCCAGCTGTACTGAGCTGAACTGATCTTCTGTGTTCTAAACTTTAATGTTTATGTTTTATGCTTAGCACTTACTAGTAGGCATCAATATATGTGTTGCACTTATATAGTTTCTACTGTAGCTTGTAAACATTAGCTGCCAAATATCACTTCTAGCTCCAAAAAAATCACGGAACTCTTCTATAATGAAGACTCCAAAACTAATATTGGCGAATTAATCCATGACTTTACGTTTGTTCCCATTTTCATATACAGTCTATGCTCCAAACTGTAAGGCAAAAAAAGAAAATGAAAAGACTCATAGTCTACAGCAGTGATTAAGCTGATCTAACCGTTTGTTTGCATGCTTGCAGTTAGCGATTAACAGATATTAAAACAAAGTAAAACCAGGAATTGAAAATGAAAAAGTGCTGCGATATTTTTGGTGTGACGGAGCCACCGACTCACTAACCAACCAACCAAGAAGCCAACAGACCACCAGACACTGATTCTAAATAAGAAACAGCTGCCTGGAACCGTTTAGCAAAGTATGTTAATGAGAAAAAGACATACATTTACACTAATGTGTCATATCTTGTTGCTACAGCAACAGACAGCAGTACAGGTCAGGCTGACCACAGACAAACCGCAAACAAATGACCTCTCTCAGCAACACCCAATCTGCTACCTTAGTTTAGTACAACACTTGATTTGCAGTATAATACTCGTGCTTTGAATACATTTGAATAGTTTTGTATATGCCACTCATGGAAAGCAGATTCAAACCAGGGATGAAGCAGCTTTCCTTTGCTATCTCCCAGAAATCCTCACTAGGTCAAAACGAGACAGGGAGGCAACACATGGACGGTCTGGAGAGCAGCCATCGCATTCCTTGACCTCTGACCTCGCAGACAGCCAATGGCCTTCACAGACCTGGCAATAAAACACACGCAGTCTGCTTCCTTTGGTTAAACGGTCCTTTGCTCTGTCCGCACAGTACGGACAAACACTGAATTAACACACAGCTCTGCTCTCCCGCTCATTCTTACACTCCCTCCCTTCCTTTCTTAACATCCTATTCTCCATTTTTTTCCCTGCCTCCCTCCCTCCTCGATTCTCTCTGAATGTCTGAATAAGAGCCCCAGGCAGGCTGGGCCACAGAGTGGTCTTTGTGAAGGGGGAGAAAGGCAGCTCTGATCCAGGGGGAAGTGGCTACTGTGGGGGCTAACCTCTGCATTGTTTGAGGGGCCTGGTTACTTGCCACAGCTTAAATTCACACACACACACACACACACACACACACACACACACACACACACACACACACACAC
>NW_024582540.1:766525-768079 GCF_018398535.1 Haplochromis burtoni
CACACACACACACACACACACACACACACACACACACACACACGTAGGTCCCCCTTCACATCCTAAGCCTTTTGTGGTGAAGGGTCAAGTACACACACACACAATCTGCAGGAAGCTGAAGACAAAAAGTGCCAGTCTCTGCAGCCTCCACTGTGTGTGTATTTTTTAGACAAACACTTAATGTGTTGCTGAAAAAGACGCAGAACAGCAAGGAAGAGGGTGGCTGGAAGCATGAAAATGAAAGCGTAAGACAACACAGAGAAAGGCAGGATGGGGTAAATGAAGAAAGCAACGCTTGGACGGCTGGTTTTGACAGTTGGATGTTGATAAGCACTGGGACTATTTCTTTAATGGAGGGAGCAGCAGCAGCAGCAGGACAGATAAAGGAGACTGAGAGCGACAGACCACTCATCTGTACTGAGAGAACACGAGAGAGAGACGAGGAAGGGCCGAGAGAAAAGAGGAGACCGGCGTGACAGGGGAACAAAAGGTACAGATGCACAGAGAGAAAACAGCAGACATTTTGTCTCAGACTGGCGCGAAACACCCAGAGGTGTGACAGCGTGATGAATGACACGTCTTACCTGTCTTCCGTCGGCCCTCCACAGGCCGTTGCTTGTCTTTGTGGGGGCAATGGTGACTACTGGAGGTGTGCTGGGGACACTGCGGCCCCTGTTCTGGCCCAGGAGGGGCCCTAAAGAGCCCCGCTTAGGGGTGGAAACCGGCGAGCTGTGGCTGGTGGCCGGGGAAGAGACGGGAGACGATTCACCGCTGAGGGCAGAACCTGAGGAAGGGAGAGAAAGAGGAATGAATGACAGCAAACAGCATCTGATCAGATTAAAAAGATTTCACGATCAAATAATCTCCCCGTGGCACATAACTTTTTCTATTTTTTTTGTCAACGTGACGAACTAAACACTGTTTCAGTCATTTTTGATAAAAAGCTTTCAAAAAAATGTGACAGAAACAAAGGAAAGTGTAATAATGATACCGGAAGGAAAAGGGTACGAGATGAAAGTAGGTGTGTGACAATTACGAACACGCACCAAAAAAAAAAAACTGCTGTAAAAAGAGCGAAGGAAGCATGTCATAAATGACTGTGTTAAAAAGAGGCTGGGGTGTGACACCAAAGGGGAGGTGTGATAAAGGGAGTGTGTGCGTGCTGCCTGTAACATTCACTCTGGCATTACTCCATATTTCTGAGAAACACATACACACGCACACAAACAAACACACTCGGAAACAAGCAGGAAATAATGAGACAGAGAAGGTAGGAACCAATGAGTTCATGTAGAGCTGCAGGTAGAGAAAATGAGATAGTGATGGAGAGTCGGGGACACAGAAAGAGAGAGAGAAGGGGAGAGGGAGCTTGTTATAATTGGCTGTAATTAGATTCTCATTATTAGGAGATGAATGGAAACGAAGGAAGGAAGAGACAGAGAGGGAGAGGTCAGGATAGGTCAGCTCTTATCCAGCACCTTCATTAGGACAGCAGTGAGCTGAGTGAGGACACACACACACACACACACACACACACACACACACACACACACA
>NW_024582540.1:768099-833429 GCF_018398535.1 Haplochromis burtoni
ACACACACACACACACACACACACACACACACACACACACACACAACCAAATAGCTACCAGGCAGCCAAACATTTCACAATAATTCACAAAATACAACCATACTCTGAAAGGATCTACTTTCACTTTTACTGGCACTGTGTTTCAATACGCTGTCCAATTTTCATTCATTAACATTGTGTTCCTGTCTTCAAGAAACCGCTTTTTTCTCCCCCATTACATAAAAGATTGATACCGCCGTCGTGTCTGTAGTCTAAATACAAAGCTATAGCAGTCAGTTAGCTTAGCTTAACATAATAACTGGAAGAATAAGGACAGAGCTTTCGTAGCTCTGTCCAGAGGCAACAAATTAAAATCTACCATCACCCGTAAGATTACCCACTCTCCTACGCCCTGCTAAAGTGTCCGTGTGCAAACAAAGATTCCCATTTCTCCATGCAAAAGCTGAAGTATTCCACAGAGGAGAGAGAAACAAGGAAAGTCAACAGGATTTTGTACAAACCTGACACCAGCAGTAAAGGTTGGACTGGGTGTGACACACAAAGAGGAGTCTGTTTGTGTGTTTGTGTGTGTGTGTGTGTGCTCAAAAATACGTTAGCTCTCCAGGGCTTGAGGCAGCTGGAGCTGTGTTTGGGTGTGTGCAGGGTGGTTAAACCGGTGCTCACCTCTGGGGTCCTCTGCCTGTTTGGCCAGTTTACGAAGGGCAGCAGCAAATCCAGAGTTTGCAGACTGGGCAACTGCGTTCCCATTGGTTAGTGGACTGAGGGGACTGACTGTAGCCGTGGTGCGACTCGCCGTGGAGATCATTCCTAATGATGGTGACTTATTGGACTCATGGTTCATACCTGGCGAGAGCGGAAAGAAAAGATGCGAGGAACTTTATTATTGATTTGATTAAGCGAAGGCCTCGCTCAGCGTTGCACTCGGCTAACTTCCTGCCTAAAAAAAGATTTCTGAACACAGCTGGTACCAGAGTCATTCTGAATCAACAAAACTCAACTGACAAGTGTGTGTTTGTGTGTGTCTGGGGATGATAGTGAGTGCATACGTGGGGGTCAGCTCCACTAGAGACAGTGTGGAGGCAGGAGAGCGGTGACCCTAATAGCAAATCACACACATGAGTGCACACATGTCCGTTTCCTCAAGGGAGCCACCCAACACATCTTAAGACCGCAGGGGCGTCTACACACAAACCACACTGCGCTTTTGCACCCTTGTGGAGCATGCAATCATGTACACACATACATGCACAAAACAGAAACACACACAGAGGGTCCATCGATCTACTGGACAGAGAACACACCGAGAACAAACACAAGTAGGGTAACCTTTGTCTTCACCCTCTACCCTCTTACTGACCCACTAATGTTAATTACAGCTGGAATTAGCCAGCACCCCTCCACCCACCCTGGCTGCTACAGCACTGACCTCATTACCACCACAACACACAATCACACAAACACCTTTAGAACACTCACACAGACACATAAAACCACAAAAAGAGCAAACAAAAGGGCCAAAGCAGTAAACACACTCATGAAAAATTCATATGAACACAATGAACACCATTATTGAACGTGCCGCTCGTCACACTGACAACTTTGATAAAGTGGAAGAATAAAGTAAACGGTGGATTTCAGAGCTTGGAAATCTCAGACTTACAGATTCCAAAACAGGGAAAACAGCAGAGTGATTAAAAAAGTATGCAGGAGCATTAAAACAGATTTAAACTCGGTTAAGATTGAAAGAGATAATTTAAAACAAAAAAAAACGAGAGCTGGTTAGAGGTTAACTCTAGGTAGGTTTCCTTTGCACATGCTCCCAAACATAGAAGCCTAGATTAGAGAGAAATGTGCCGTTTCAGGTTTTATGACCCTGCAAGCTGACAAAAAGCTAGACAGTGTGTGATGCATACAACTGACATGCATGTAGCTTCTGACATGCCACGCTCTTATCTAACAGAACCTGTTTCTATACAGTCCTTCCTCCTAATTTCTTCATGTCTGCGGTCACACATGTATTTACACGTCTTAAAGAAAATTGAACTTGAAACTGTGAATCAGATAGACAGAAAGGGAACGAGAGAGATGAAGAGAGCAAAAGCTCAGATCCTGACAGGCTGTGTGTGTGTCTACATCTCTGTCCCTGCTGAGCCCAGCAGTCAAGGGAGAGATGATAAGACAGTTTCTATCGACTCCTTCTCTCCCTCCCTCTCCCCTCTACTCGTCCACTCTTTCCTCCCCCTCTTTCTCTCCACTCTTTCCTCCCCATCTCTCCCTCTCTTTCTCTCCACTCTTTCCCGTTTATCTCAGCACACTGGAGCTTATTTAACAAAAGCCAACACACATAATCTCCTCTCTGTCTCTTGCTTTCTTTCTTCCTTCTTTCTACAATCTTTTCTTACACGTTTCTCCCTCTGATATTTATCCATGTCGTTCACAAACACACAGACACGCGGGCTGCCGTGTGCATATGCGCATAATTCAATCATGCAAGCACTCACCCTGCCGCTCACTGTTCTCCTCCTGCTTGTCGTCTTTCTGCTCCTATGCGAGTCTCTTTCACTCTCTCCCCTCTCAGCCTTGCAGCTGCTACATGGTCACGTGACCTCTTTTCTATCCACTTCCCACCTCCTCCACCTCTTCCTCCTCCTCCTTCTCGCCATCTACTGCCCCCCTCCCTCTCCAGCCTACCTTTTACTCCTCTCTTCTCTCACTTTTTTATCCATTTTCTCTCCTCAGACGCACCCTCCACCCCCCCCACCAACCAACCCGACCCTCTCTCCTCCTCAGACAGCGCTTTCTGTCGTTTTCTTTCCTCTCTTCATTCTTCAGCCTTCCTCCTTTTGGCTAGCACTCATGGGAGGGTGGCGTGGTGGCTGGAAGGGGATGAGTACGAGGAGGGAGGGAGGGTGCAGGGTGATGAAGGGGAGGGTGTGTGATTTGAGCTCTGTGTGTGTGTGTGTGAGGTACAGGGTAGTGTTAACCCTCCATCCATCACTCTGTCTCTCTGTTAGTCAGTCCTGTCTGCTCTGGGATGCAGGAGGTTATGTGGTGGGGTTTACAGTGACCTTTAACCCTTCACCTCTGACCACTGCTGCTCCTGACAGCGGGAGGGCTGACATATGAAACACACAACAGCCCTAAATACAAATTAAGGCTTTTTTTTAAACTCCCTCTAGAAATCTTTTTTTTTTTTTTTTTTTTAAAAACAGGACAGATTGAGTAAACATGACTAAAAGGCGCCGTGAGGCTCTATTGCTCACTGCATCAGAAAACAGCTGGGTGTAAGAAGAGGAAGAAGAAGAAATGGAGAGACAACCTTAGGCAGGAAAATGGGAATTTTTGCCTGAGGATGGTGCTATACGAAAGACCACATTATTATCAGCAAACAATAGGCCTCACCCTGTGTGCGCTGTCCATTTCAGATAACCACGCAGATTCATTTAAAAGAATAGAGTGTGTTTGCGAACAAGATTATCATTACAGTTATGACACACACGCTGATATCAAGCAAACATGTTGACATCACATTAAAAATAAACATATTAGCAAGGCTCAAACCCACTGGCTGTCAGCTTTTCTGTGTGGAGTTTGCATGTTTTCTCCAGGTGCCTCCAACGCCCAAAGACCTGCATGTTGGGTTAACTGGTGATTCTGAGTCGGCCGCATGTGTGAATGGGCTTGGCTACAGCACCCACCACAGTTATGCATATCTACTCCTAATGATCACTGTTAAGCCTGCCGTGAAATAATAATGATAATATGCAGGTCTTTAAACCATCCTCTCTTTAATTAAACCAACTTTCTTCTCATTGGCTGCCCCTCATAAACAGAAGGTTTGAACAGCAGGTGGGTGGGACTACTGTACTCGCAGATGACCATATTAGGGATATCCACTCTCATTGACATCATACTGAGGGAAAACTAGAAAAAAAAGCTAGAAAAAAGCATTTAGGGTGGCCTGAACTTTCGGTTATTACTAGAAGCTTTGGCTATGTTTTAAATGAGAATCGACCACTGGAACATATAATAGGCAAATAATAAGAAAAAGCACAATAGGTGAACTTGAAAAAAAAAATCCTGTTGTTACAGTTGCTGCTTGCTCAGAGTCGGTGTATTTGGGCTCAACTGTGAGCTTAGTACAGTAGACATGACGCTACTGATAGCATGTAATTTACACAATTTTACAACAGCAAGTTGCACCACGCAGATTGTAAAATGCACTTTTTTACTCAATCCTTTCTTGAGCTTTAGAGATAGATAAATGCACCCTCTGTACAACATTTCTTTGCAGTGCACTTAGTTTTCAGCGTTGACCTAAGTGACCAGCGATGCCTCAGCTCCTAAGAAAACCTGTCGAAAAGCAGAAACTAGCAGGACTTCCCCACAGCTGCCAAAATGGAAACTGCACGAAATTCATCTGCACACAAACACACCTACATACAGAATCCCACCCTGCTCAGCATGATGCAAGAGATATCAGACATGTTGAGGCCTGCGTCTTTAACACCTTTACCCTGCCCCTCTCTTCCACTTTTACTCTTTCTCTCTCTCACACACACACATATACATATACACACCACACACGACTCGGGGGGACTGTGAGGACAGCGGGGGAGGTCCTGCTCTGCCCCGTCAGCTCATTAAAAAAAAAAAAGAAAAAGCAGTGTGTGTGTGTGAGAGAGAGTGTGTGTGCAAGCAGGGATTGGTCATTAGGAGGAAGAAGAGGTTGGGTTGTAACATACTACCTAGTTATTAACTCCCATCACACTGGTATATGACCGCATATGTGTGTGTGTTCTTGTGCAAGCTACTATTTTAACATTTAAGACATTAAACTGGCTGTTTACAAACTGTTACCCAACAGCAGACCAATAATAAGTGTATACACACACACACACACACACACTAAATATGCTACATTTAAGCTCTAAGATGTTATTATCTGGACCCCTACGGCTGATAGTAATCACAACAGTGGCTACTGCCGTTGTTACAATAGCTGGCAGACTTGTTCAAATTCCTCTGACACAACACACACACACACACACACACACACACGAAGAATGAGAGAACGAGAGAGAGGAAAAGTAGCCAAATGTTTTACAGCCTCTTAAACTTGTCTGTAATAGCAGTCAGAGTGGCGTCAACACAGCAGTCTCCTGGGTTACTCCAGGGGCTGCTAAATGGCTTTACTAGCTCCAGTCACTCTGCAGCTTGCACAGAAACACTTAACACATCCTTACAATCCATAAACAACGAACACTCTCCCCGACTCCAGCAACTCACACACACTCACCCGACACAGGAAAGGGTCACAAGTTAACGTGAATCTAAAAAAAAAAAAAGGAACTAAAAAAAATAACAAAAAACAGTGTCAAACACATGCAGGCCGTCTGTGCGAGTACATGAAAAGGAAGGCACATTCACAATTAGCTGACTCAGGAGTCGGGAGCTGTGCGTCACAAAACGTATGCATGTGACCCCTAGGGACCAAACAGCCAGCACGCATTTATGGTCCTGGGATAAGTGGAGCAGAAAAACCACGTACTGTAATAACCGACACCTCCAGCAAACAAAAAACAAATGCATGCACACACACACACACAAAAAAGGGGAAGTGCATCCAAAAACACGCCAGGGCAGATTGTTAGAAGCACGTAGAGGTATATGAATAACAAAGAAAGTATGGGAAGTGCAGCAGCCATTACTCTGCTTTATGCTTTACAGCGAGGCCGCCAGAGCAGAGCCATGTTTACTGTGCAATAATAACAGAGTCAAGATGTTAGTGAAAGGTCTATAAATTATCAGAGCCTCAGCTTAGAGTTGAAATGTGGGCTGCCAGTGGGTAAAAAAAAGCCTCATGGTTACATATCCTCTTCTTTTCCCTCTTGAACCTAGGGCCTTCCCTTCCACCTTCCTCTGGCTGCAAGGCATTGCTCCTCTTTGGGTGAACCCCTCTTCTCAGTGTGTCTACGAGCCTCTTGTCTTTCACATACAGAAAGAAGATATAAATAGTGGCTGCTCTCCTGCCTCACACGTTCCTCTATCTGTCCATACTATAGTTTCTTTGCTTGTCATTTCCCCCTCGCTAGCTCTTCTTCAGCCTCCTACCACTCACTCGACAGCTTCTCCCATCACGTCTGCTGCGTTTCTGCTTTCCCCCCCCATCTGTGTCATCGATCTCTTCTACAGCTTGTGCCTCAGTCTCACCTCTCTGATACAGAAATGATGGGAAAAAAACAATAAAAAATAAAACAATCTGAGGAAAACCAATCTTACTCCCGTCTCAGTTTATTTTGGCGCCTGGCGAGCGCCTGACTCCTGCCTGCAGCCTTTTTTTTTTTAAACTCGGCGTGTGTCAGGTGTTCATGTGCTCAGCGTCAGTGGCAGAGGTGCAGACACAGAGGGTCGTGTCAGACGGTTGACAGCCTCAGTTACTCCTCCTCTGGCCCGAGGCCCGCTCTGTTTTACCAGGTGCCGACACTGTCGTGGTTAGACGTCGACCATCTGAGCAAACACGAGGAGGATGGAGGGGGGATGGGTTGAAGAGAACACACACACACACGCAGTCTCATTGCACAAAGGTGCACAAAGACACACCTGCCAAACAACTGTTGCTGTAGTAAACAATCATGTTGGTACCCAGAGAGTATTATTCAAACTGTGAAGATGTTCAGCAAATCAGAGCAAAGTCGACACTTGTTGGCCCAGGAGTAAATTAAGCTGAATGGATCTTATGGATTATTTCCTTGCTTATTATCACTATACAGATTAGGCCAAAGCTGCACGGCCGGGGCACTTGATTTATTACCATCAGCACCTGCCCTTCATATCAGCTCATGTAGCCAACTGTTTGCTCAGCTACAGAACAACACCAGATAGCCCTCAGGTCAGATTATGCACTCAAACGCTTGTGCAATCATGAGAAAATATTCTAACACAACTAACCAGCACTGAAGGCGAAGAACGCCACAGAAGAAGCAGCCAATCACAGCTGGCACCGACAGGCTGAACCTGCAAAATGACAACATCTCATCCCACAGAGGACACACCACTTGGTCTAAATCTAAAATAATAATAATAATAATAATAATGATGACAATAACAAGTCAACAAAATACCAGAGTAGGTTTTGTAATCTGATTACACAGAAACACTGATGTGAATGGGAAGCCATAGTATGAGCAGCATGAGCAGTGTATCTATATGAGAAGGAGGTAATTAAAGAGATTGGAGGTTTACTCAGTAACACCCCTGCTGAGCAGCTGGTCTACGGCAGGTCAGGAGCAGCACATGGTGCATGAAGCGCACGCGTGCACGTATGTGCGTGTGCGTGTGTGTGTGTGTTGAACTCCACCTGCGGGCTGTGTACACACACAAAAGCGAAGGGGATCCGCTTGACTGCTGCTAATGCGCCCGGCGGCATCTATCTCAGCCAAACAATACAGTCGCTGTTAAAGGTCCCGGATTAAAGAGCGACTCTTCTGTCTCCCGTGGGTGCTGTGAGATGAACTATCAGAGGGAAACTGTCCCACACCGCCGCTGTTGCTGTGTGAGCGCTTCCCTCTGTCTTCCTGTCTATGAAGTTTGCTCAGCGCAAACAGCACAAGTGTTTGATCACTGACAAGTCTGGCAAGAAAGACGCATAACAAGGAACCACAAACACCTTTAAATACCCACCCTGCAGCTGCGCCCAAGTTCACCGCACGGAGCAGGAAGTGGATCGGTCTGGCTTCAAAATAAGAGCATTTAGAGATTCCCAACAGGACAGTATATTAAGTAGCTTTTAAATGTCTTTGAATTTTGAGCCTTTAACGTGTCTTTGTGGCACTAGGGATTATTTGGTTCCAATATTTGGTCCCAGCATTAGAGTTTAAGATTTTATGAGCTTGTATTTTAACAGAGGAAACCAGAAGTGGCTCGCACCTGCTGTCTGTCAAGATGGACCAGTTTTCCCTATCACATATTTTCAACTTATTCAGCCTTTGAGTGCGGTATGACTAAAAATAACTTCAGTTTCACTCTTCACTTCTAACTATCCGACTTATGTTGGCGAAGGAAAATAACAAACAGGATATAACCTAACCTACACACACACACACGCACACGCACGCACGCACGCACGCGCGCGCACACACACACACACACACACACACACACACACCAAAGCTTTAACGCAAGAGAAAATATAACACCTTGAAGTCGGTGTAGGCACTGATGGCTACAACAAAGAGAAATAAAATACTGTAAAAGAAGTCGGGTCAGTAGCTGCTCAGCCCCGCAGACAACATCCAAGCAATGTTAACTCAACAGAGACAGGCTCAAATGAAAGACCTCATCACTTTCTCCAGGTAAGAACAGAGCAAACAAAGACTTTTGTACTGAAACTGCAGAAAACACACAACTCACCGCCACTCTAAAGAAAACAGAATCCTTGGTTATCGCGCATCCTTGTGTGGATAAATGACGGCTCTGCCGCACGGCTTGATCTCACAGAGAGCAGTACGACACTCAGCGATGTGGAGATGTAGGAAGGAGAAGGACAACTCATTAACTGTCCTCACAGAGAGAGGGGGGGGGGAAGTAAGGAGGAGGAGGAGGGCAAGCACCTGCTCCTCTGATGCTCCCTGGAGAGATGGAGGGATGGAGGGAAGGAAGATGTGGCCCCAGACTGCTGATACCTCACAGCCCGGACATGTTTACTGTCCACTGGAGACAATCAGATCTGTTCAAGTCAGCTCCTCCTGCTGTTATTGCACACTCACACCATACAGAGAACCACTATCAGGCTCATTTTAACTGATTTACGTTTGTATACTATTTCTTTAAAGTAGCCATTCCGATATAATGTAAAAATACTGCTTAGGGAGGCAGTTAAATTGCAACAAGTCTTATTGCAGTGGATATTAAAGGCTACTTTATGATTTGTTATGTATGAATGCTAAGCAAAAGACATGCAAAGTGTCATAAATTCAAATGTTTCCAAGTATCTGCAAAGGAAGTCTGGGAAGACACCCTGGACTCTGAATGATGCTCCAACCTGACTGTACGCTGACCTCAACCACGCAGCCAAGGATTGTTTTTCAAAAGGTGACAAAGCAGAGACAAAGAGGCTTGTAGCAGCTTGTGTAAAAAAACAGAGGAAGTGCTGCTTGCTTCTAGTAGAATCGCTGTCACCACAACATTTTTCTGTGAAGTGCTCTGTGGGTTAATTTTTCACCAGCTTTGTGTCAACTTTGTGGTTACGTTAAACAGGTAATGTAGCAAATCAGTTACTTATTTACTTGATAGATAGATAGATAGATAGATAGATAGATAGATAGATAGATAGATAGATAGATAGATAGATAGATAGATAGATAGATAGATAGATAGATAGATGGGTTATTTGAAGCGAAAATACCATTAATACACTTCACTTTGATTTTCTAGAATATTTGCTGAAGTTATAAATATGCTATGTTAAGTATCAAGTCCTAAACATGTTTATTACCATTCATATATCATGATGTGCTATAAGCTTGCTCAGCCAGCTTCATATAGTCTAATATTTCAACATCTCCCCTGGGCCTCTCTGTCTCTGTCTTTCTTGATCATTCATCCCTTCATTTCCTCATCCCTCTCTCCTCATCTCCCAAGCAGCTGCTCCACTTTGCAGCTATTTAACAGCTGTTTTGCATCAATTTGCGCTTCAGAGTGCAGATTTCTACCTTGTCCATCCTTCTCCTCCCTCTCACTTTTCTCTTTCTCTCTCTCTCTCTCCTTCCTTCTCGTCTTCCTCTTGCATTTCTAAGATGCCAGACACACAGTAGCACCAAACAGCCTTGATGTTTTCCTCAATGAATAGACTTTCTCCTTCAAGTCTTTCCCTTTCCATTCACTGATGAAAGACTCTCACACACACTAGCCTGCATAAGTGCAGAAAAGACACTCATTTGTACACACACACACACACACGCACACATAAACACATATGCATATGCACACAGATTAGCCACCCCCTACTTCCCTACTTTTCTCTCTATGGAAACAACAAGTACTAAAGGAAGCAATGGAAAAGAAAAGAAAAAGTGAGGCTCCCCTATAATCCTCAAATCCCCCTCTCTTGTACTCAAACCTACACAAGAGAAAAGAGGGGGAGTGAGTGTGTCTGTATGTGTGCGCGTGTGCAGAGACTAGTGTAGCCTGACATGATTTATGGTTTGGCTGTGCACTGCAAGCAGACACTCTCAGTTTTCTCTGAGGTGGGTGTCTCACCTCCATCCTTTGTGACCTATACAGGTTGTATAGCTGTGTCTGTGTGTGTGCAGGAAAAAGACAGGGAAAAAGAAAAAAAGGAAGGCGGGAGGACGACACACTGTAAAATATACACGTGCAGGTGCATGAAAGGGAATCCAAACCTGATTGAAAATGGGCTGCCCGTTCTGCTTGTTTGTGTGTGTGTGTTTGTCGGGGTCACTGCACACAGCGGCGTGTATTCTCCGGGTGGGTTACACTTGCCGGTTGGACTGTTGGATCCCCCATTAAGCAGCGTGTAAAAGAGGCCAAGCACAGAGGCCATTATGAACTCCAGCGGTAATAGCTCCAGGAATCTTACTGCCTCTGGAGACCCGGTCATTAGCCTATTCCTCTCTCATAAAGCCCTCTATCCATCACACACGCAAGCATACACACATTTGTATGCAGACGCAGCCACACACAAACACGCAAGCACATGCACCGTTTGTCTCCGTCTCCTGCTCCCTTTCTCTGTCTATTCATCTCTGGTGAAGGAGGGAATAGTGCTGGGGATACTGCTACAAGAGCAATCCACCAAGACATCCACAGATGTCTTTGAAAACAGATGCACCCGCTCGCACATAAACACACGCACACAAACCAGTGGCACGCACGCACACACACAGATGCTCATTTACAAAAGCAGCGAGGCATAATATCAGCCATGAACCCAAACCCCTGATTATTTAAATGTATTCCTCCTTCCCCATCCAGTGAAAGTGAGATGCTGTAGCAGCCTGTTAGCCGCGGTCAGGTAGGAGATTACAAACAGAAACACTGTCACATACAATGGAGCTACGCGGCTGGACAAGCATTATAATAGCAACTAAATCCACCTTCTGAGCCTTCTCTCTCTTACACATAGATGTATGTGTGCATACACACTCTCTGCAGGGAGATTTATTGGCAATTCAAACAGTGGATACAAACTGTAGAGACAACAATAAGATGAGTACAGTCTTTATCCTCAGGCAGCTGCACAGACACACACACATCCTGTACAATGGTATGTTCATAACTGCCATGCAAAACAGTCAAAATACTAAGGCGCACCAACACACACACACACACACACACACACACCACACACACACCCACACACACACACACACACACACACACAAAACTCACACCCTCAAAGTATGCAGACTATAGGCAAAGCAAAAGTTCCTTTTTTTTAAAAACAGTGTGCATACATATCACACAACACACAGACACACGCAGACACTCCTTCACACACACACACACACACACACACACACACACACACACACACAGACACACACACACACACACACACACACACACACACACACACACAAAGTCATGCAATGTACTGTGTGTACTATCACACCCAATTCAAAGGGAGTCCAGAGAGAAAAGATACCTGGGGATGGAGACACATTGGCAAAGGTAATGCTGGAGTCAGTCACTCTGTCCTCGGGCAAAGGAAAAACCAAACCCACACACACATGCACGCCACATGCACACACACACACACGCACAGTGCTGTAAAGATAAGCACTAATCCTGTTTATTACCTCCCTCCTCTCTGCACTCTCCCTCTTTTTCATTTTATCTCTCTCTCATTTTCTCCCTCGCTCCCCTCTTCTCTTATTTTTCCTGTCTCTCCTCCTCAAGCCTATTTTAGTAGCGGTCGCGCGCACACACAGACTCACACACACGTTGTCAGTTTACTCCTGTGATGTTTGTTGGCCTGGGGCTGAGACGAGGAAACAGGGAGGGGAGTGTTGATGTGTGCTGCTCTTTTCCAGCTCCAGCTCTGTTCACGTCCTGCAGAGAGAATTACCTTCCCTTTGTCTGTGTGAAGGGGCTGCTGCCTTTACCATCTGTGCAGCGGATACAGTGGCAGGCGTGTGTGTCTGCGTGTGCATGTGTGTGTGTGCCTCCTTGAATGTGCATGTGTTTCCATGCGTGTGTGCATGTTTCTGTAAGACTGTTGAGTAATCCTTTAATATAAAGACATTTTTGCAGAATCTGATGTATTAAAAGAGAGGGAGGGGCGTGTTTGGAGTTAAGGCTTTGTGATGTGTGTAAGGGTCACAGAATGAGTGCCATCACATTCATCTGATGTGTGTGATATTAATGCTGAAAAAATAGTGCTGTTTGGGAGCTTTCAGAGCGTTTTCATGTTATTTTTTTGACCTTGGAGGCAGAAACTGAAAAAAAAAAACAGTCAGCATCCTTCTGGTGGCTGACCTCAAACTTTTGATCAAATCACTTGATGCCCGAGTTGCTCAGTTGATTCTTTTTGCATGGTCATTTCCTCAGTTTAGTTCTCTCAGTTTTCTTAGTAGTTTTATTCCTTGAATAAACATCCTGTTTAGGGTTTCTAGGTACAAATCATTATTTATTTCGCTTTTTTTTTTCATAGATTGCTTCTAAGTGCGTTTGGAATGCACTCCACAGCTTGATTTTGCTAACTAATTTATGTAAAAACCTTTCTTTCTCTTCCACTTGCTTGAAATGTTTGCACAATTTTTAAAAACTGATATTGTTTTTTCTGGGCAGCACGGTGGAGCAGTGGCTTGCACTGTTGCTTCACAGCAAGAAGGTCCTGGGTTTGAATCATCTAGATGGAGGCCTTTCTGCATGTTCTCCCCATGCAGTTAGTGAGGTTAGGCTAACTTGCGATTCTAAATTGTCTATAGCTGTGAATGGGTTTCTGTCTGTGTGTGTTAGCCCTGTGACAGATTGGCGACTGGTCCTGGATGTAGCCCACCTCTCCCCCTGTGGCAGCTGGGATAGGCTCCAGGGCCTCTATGACCCTGAGCTGGAAAAGAGGATAGATGATTGTTTGGTTGTTGTTATAGCTCTTTTCATGTAGGTGCACCATCATAGCAAAGTAATCACATTTTCCTCTATTTCACTCTTTTAGGCATCAATTCCACCTCTTGTACTTTCCTCCACCTTCATCTTAAACCACCCACATTCTCTCTCTCCCCCTCTCTCTCTCTCTTGTCCATCTCTCTCCCCCTTGACCCTCTCTCTTTCTTTCTACCTCACTCTCTCTCTCCAGATTGGCATGGCAGAGAGCAGCAGCTTGCCGTGGTCAGGCCAATTATTTACATAATTATGATCTCCCACTTAACCACATGATCCCTTACCTGGGCGTGGGCAATTAAAGCCGCCGTCATTATGCAGATTATGCAAATGCAGTCATAAGCAGAACAAGGTGGCGATAGCTCATGTGAGCAAACACGTGCCCTGTAACCGTGAGCGTGCTCTGTTGGTGTCTGTCAGCTGTGTGCAGCAGGATGTGGGAACACACTTGTCAGTTTTCTGATTTGTTAATTGTATTTTTTTTCTCGTGCCACTTGTTGACCACAAACTGTCTAAATGTTCACAGGTGGCGCTCAGTTTTCGTTCTTGATGCAGCTTTGCTTTTATGAGCTGAGATTTTTATGTGACCAGCCTTCAAACAATGAAGAAGAAGAAGGGGTTTTTTTTGGTTTACAGAGGTCAACATACAAAGAAAATTAAGTTTTAAGACTCAAATGTTGTTCGACCTTAGTAGCACAACCAGCCAGGCTGTTCCAGCTGTCAGGGCGAGAGATGGGTTACACCGTGGATGGGCGTAAACAGAGAGACGCACGTCCATTCATGCTCAGCACGGTCTCCAGTTAACCTAACATGCATGTTTTGGACTGTGGTAGGAAACCAGAGCACCTGGAGAAAACCCACACAGGTAGAGGGAGAATCGTGCCGCCCCTAAGAAGTCATTATTTATTCAAATGGGTTTTGTATATCATAGCTAAAGCAG
Organism: Haplochromis burtoni; assembly: GCF_018398535.1. NCBI lineage: Eukaryota > Metazoa > Chordata > Actinopteri > Cichliformes > Cichlidae > Haplochromis > Haplochromis burtoni. The sequence continues at coordinate 782,165 of NW_024582540.1, forward strand.
CCAACACAAAATCTGCTTTGTCTATTGATGCTTACATCAGTTATGCTTAGTACCCCGGAAATAAATTGTTCTCCACACTAGATCAAGTTTTGGACACTAGCTTCTCGGGAGGCGCTCAATATTTCTCTGCTTCTTTTCGTTAACATTAAAATCTCTCTGTTTCAAGACTCAAGCAGTGAAGTGATGAACAGAGAAGAGAAATGCTTAAGCGTTTGCCTCGACATTTGGAGCTAATTAAACGCAGCCTGTTAATGATGCACTGAAATCATGACATATGGCTTCCCTCTACACGCGATGTTAAATTAACGATTTTAATAAATTCATAAAAGGAATCAGTTTTCATATTCACGAATCTGGTGCTCGTGTAATCTAGCTGGGATTAAAATAAAAGTTTGGTTTGCACTCCACTTGTGTTTCAAAGTGACGACTGTCTGGGATAAGTGCGGTGTTGGTTCTCAAGAGCTGAGTGTTATCTCTGTGTCTCTGTCCGATTTGGCTCAATTGCCCTTTAGATCGGATTTTATTTGTGGTACCTGCTTGTTAACTCCAGCTGAAACACAATTAAGTGCAGAGACAGAGAAGGGCTAATGAGATGGAGAGGAGAGGGCTATAAGTGACCCTGTGTATGTGTGCATGCATGTGTGAGTGTGTGTATGTGTGTGTGTGTGCGCGTGTGTGTGTGTGCAGTCACATGTGCAAGTTCACTGGAACCTGCTAACACGGCGCGGCCAGGTGGCAGACAGAGCAATGCCCATGGGTAATCAACAGGCTCTTCAGTAAAGTGACATCATAGATTGTGTGTGTGTGTGTGTGTGTGTGTGTGTGTGTGTGTGTGTGTGTGTGTGTGTGTGTGTGTTTGAGCACAAAGGGAGACATGTCCAAACCTATATCTGCATTATAGAGCATACATGCCCAGTCTAACCGCAGTTAACCAGCTCTTTGTAAAGACTCCACACACACACGTGCACACACACATGTACCAATATACACACACTGACACATTCAATCAATTATGTTTTGACATGGTTCATGAACATGCAGATGGTGCAGGACCAGCAGGAGCAGAGGACTGGGGATGTCTCTCTCTCTCTCTCTGAGCCTCAGTTGTGTAGGTGTGTGTGTGTGTGCGTGCCTGTGTGTGTGTGTGTTTGTGTTAAGAAGTTCACCGTCCTGTAAAAGATATGAATGCTGGCAAATTTTAGTTGCTGTATTTTTATTTGGCTAATCCTCCCTCCATCTGCTCGTTATCGTACACCGAGCTGCTTATTACAGTTTTACTCTCTCTCTCGCTCTGTGTGTGTGTGTGTTGCATGTACTCTGAGTCTGTGCATTTCCTTTTTGCGTGTGTGTGTGTGTGTTTGTGTGTGTGAAAATGAGAGAGCGCTACTAGGAGTTGTTGTTATCACCTCAGGTTAAAATCTGCTGGCATTTATCCCAATCTCCCCAGCTCAGTGAGCAGACAGGCTGCATGCATGTGTGTCTGTGTGCGTGCGTGCGTGCGTGCGTGCATGCGTGTGTTTTCATTGTGTGAATGCGTGAGATCTCACATCAAAGTGTTCTGCTTGTTCTAAATGAATGTAAACATCACAGAGCAGACATGTTTGCTCGTGTGAGCATGTTTGTGTGTGTGTGTGTGTGCGCGTGCGTGTGTGTGCGTTGCTGGGTCCACACATGTTTTAAGTGAATCCTGTGTTAATTAAGACCTCATTAGTGACAACAGCTCTTTGACCAATTAGGGTGGATTGCTTACTTGCTCACTTGTTTGTTTTCTGGTGGAGACATTACCAAACACGCTGTTTTATTCATTCCTTTTCTTTTACGTCCCTTCCTTCCTTGAGTTTATATCAACTGTCTCTGGAGGATAGAAATCATAAAAAATAGATTAATGTTGTTTTTCTTTTTTCTTTCTTTTTTTTTTTGGTTTTATTCTTTGTATTTTTTTTGGCAAGAGAAACTTATCCAGCTCCCACATGATGTTTCCCTGTGCGTGTGTGTGCATGCGTGTGGTTTTTATCTCCTCTGTGTTATCAAGCTGTTGTCATGGTCTTTTATTCATCTCATTAATAACAGTGCCCTTGAGGTGGAGCACCGCGACCCTGTTTTCATCGGCACACACTAGTAAGCACAAGCCTGCACACACACACACACACACACACACACACACACACACAATTAAAAGCGCAAGAGGCCCTGACAGCAGCTTCCTTTGAGGCAGCACCCATCTCAGCCTCCGTGTGAGTACACAAAGACTCTCCACACATACTGAGAGGAATTATAGCCAAACAAACAGCATGTGTGCGTGTGTGTGTGTATACACACACACATATATATGTATACATATATATGTGTGTGTGTATACACACACACATATATATGTATACATTCTCGTAAACACTTATTTCTGTGCTATTTAAAGTAAGGACTGAAGAGCAGTGGTTGACTAGACATATAGGCCAAGTTTATACTCTCATAAAAAGATATACAGTAAACCTTAATTATATATGAATATACTCCTTATGGCTAATTTTTGGACATACATGCACTTTACATATACTGTATGTTCCCAAGCACTAAAAGTTGCAAATCTTCAGACCTATTCAGGTTTGTTATGAGAAGACGTTCTGGCCAATGCAAATACAAATATTTATTTCAGTTATAGATTTGAAGTTTATAGATTTACTGGTTTTAAAAACATTAAACACATTCTGACAGGTTTCCCTGTGTACCTGTGTTGTATTCTTAGGCTACGTCCAGAATAGCCCGGATTGAAAACGGCGTTTTCGTCTGAAAACGCTCCGCGTCCACACTAACGTTTTCAGTCGTTAGTTGTGCGTCCACGTTGAAATGGCCCAAAATGCTTATGTTCCAGTCCTGCGCATGCGCAAAAGCGAGTGCGAATTAAAGAATTTGAAGAAAAGCTATCTGGAGCATGTACAAACTGATATTAATCTTTTTTAGGGCTGTCAAAATTGAGAGCAATCAAAACAACTGCTGTATAAGCACTCGCTATCTTTGTTTAATTGGTCACATGACTACATCACATGACTAAAATGCAACGTAGCCTTAGTGGATTAGTGGGGCAGGTGTTAGATAGATAAACAGTGGTCAGTAAGATTAGAAAAATGCTATACAAATGCTAGCCTAGTACCATTATGACACTCAAATCCTTAAAGATTATAATATTATGTGCAGTAGCTGATCTCAAAACAAACAGAGGGTAGCACCCTGTGTGTTCATTTAGAAAACAGTGAGGGTTTTTATATTTCCTTGGAGAAAAAGAGAAAAATAACTCAAAAGTAAGGACACAGAAGATTTTTCTTCACTACAAAGACATCCACAGTCTATCATTACTGAGTTTAATGCGCCTTTACTGCTGAACTAGTAACCATGCTGGATATTGTAAACATTCACAGTAAACTGGAGCGATGCTTTTCACCATTCTCAGATTTCTCATTTATGCACTTCACTTGTTATTTTGAGCGCATAAGCATGTTAATACCAACAAGGTGAAGTCCAGTGCACTGCGAGTCCCTGGATGGTCAAAAAGTCTCACCCTCAGTCGTCGGATTCTTGGCAACAGAGAAAAAGGTGAGTGATCGCCAGCAAGTTTCAAGCCAGAAAGGAGGAAGATACATCATCAACATGAATGCTACATCAGCTCTAGTCTACTAACAGCTGCAGTTTTTTCAGGTGGTGATGTTACGTGCTTTATTCTTGTTTTTTGTTCATGGCTGCCTGTCGTCACTGTAAAATAACTTAGAATTAAATGTGTTTATGTGTAACTTAGTATTCAAGTAGCACTGAAATGTATCTCCACTTTAGCTAGCCTGCTACAGTAAGCTCAACAAGTTGTGAAGGTGCACAATATATACCGTTTGCTTTTAAGTCAACACCACCCTGTCAAAATGAACTACACTGATGAGTACGTATTATAGCCTATACAGTGTTATAAGGCTACTAACGGACATAACTGAACTGAGAAACAAACTCGGTCTTGGGTGTCTTTCTCATCAACGCCACAGCAGCTTTTTGCATGAACTACAATCTTCTTTTTGCAGCTGTTGCAAACATTTTGCAAGGCCGTTGAAGTCATTACTTTTCTGCAGCCTGAGAAATTAGTATTTGTTTGTGTGCTTCTGCCGCACAATTAAGGGAAAATATTTAGAGTGAAGTTACCAAATGCCGTTCTCACAGCGTGAGCGCCGGAGGCTGAATGAGAAGTGTGTGCCTTGCACTGTCTATGTGAGCGTGTGTTTGTGTGTTCATGTGACATCTGCCATAAATCAAGCCACAGTGTCCTTGCAGTTCTAACACATATCATGGAAATCAATGCTGAGGTCAAGCTGAACAGAGCTACCCAACCCCAGAAAATACCACAGCAGCCAATAAATGTGGCAGGCTAATACACACGTCAACACCTTGGCTTTCTCACCCTATCGACTTACCACGGATAATGTGTGCGCACACGTGAGCGAGTGCATGTATGGGCAGAAACACAAATGTCACAGAGTATGTGTCCATTCATCATGTAGACACTTGCATCAGGTTTAAACTGATGGACCTTTTTCAATAAATAAATAACTGTTGTTTTCTTTTTAAAGCAGCTTTTTGTTTCTGATTCCTGACGTTGTTGATATCCAAAGGAGCTCCAGTGCCATCCAGATAACACATGAGTGAGCCCCAGTGTTGGGTTGGATGAAATTTTCTTTCATTATAACAAACATGGACACACTAGTTTAGTCGGATCCTGCTGCGCAGAAAGTTCAAGCCAAACAAATGTCTCTGAAATTAACCCCCAGTAAATGCAAATTTACTACCTTCTAAAAACTACAATTAAAAAGCATTTGGCCTTTTTTTTAAAGTATAACTTACTTTGTCCTGAGAGCCAGCATCAGGCTAAGAAAGTTGAAAATTGTTGAGAGACAGGCTAACATTCGGTTTAGGTCTTTTCATGGGGATTTGTTTGACAGCAAGAAAAACATAGAAACTCAACCTCTTTATAATTTAAACATAAAAGCTGCCTTTTTTCCCTTTTGTTTTTTCCCCTCTTTTTCTTTTCACGCCTCCCTACAGCTTAGATGCACCTTCTCTTGGGAACACATTCTGATTTTAGAAAAATCCGACTTTTGAAAAGACACCTGGACTGTGATCAGCTGACAAGTCACGGAGGGAAAACAGTAAATTGCCTTAATGTGTGTGACACATTTCACCAGGGGGGGTCCAGAGAGTGGGAAGCTAGAAAAAGATGTCACTTTCTTTTCCTTATGATACCTTGGTAAGGTCATGGTGTGCTCTGGGTGAGAAGGTGTAGATTTGCTCTCATGCACACACACATCTTCATGTCTCCTATGTCACATGTTTTCCCCCGCTCCAGGATCTAGGAAAGATTTTCATGTATTTTGCATGTATCATCATCTTGATTTTCAATTGTTACCTCTAATCTAGATTCCTCTGTCATCCTTACCCTGCTCCACTTCTTCTACCTTGGCTAATCACATGGCAGTTGCTACACACACACACACACACACACACACACACACACACACACACACCCTTTACCCCTCACCCCCTACATTGTCAAATGATCATTGAGGAGCGAGTGTGTGGCTGACACAGTCTCCACAGCAACGGCAGTTAGGACCAGGAGGGGGGCTGGGGCATCTTCCAATGTGTGAGTGGTGAGAGGACACACACACACATATACACACAAACACAATGAACACACACACCTACATACAGCACAGACAGGTGCACACAACCACACACATACACAAACAAAGGTGGCAGCTATGACAAAAACCCATTCACACACATGCACAAAACCACAATCAAATAACACACAGACAAGTGCACACACACTACACAGACATTAAGCGAGACCTAGGAAACTGAAAAAAAGGAGGATGAAAGCAAGTGTGGAAGGAGGGTGGGAGGGAGGATGGAGGGGGGGCTGTTGCTTCCTGGAGAGATTTTCTTCTTCTTCCTCTCTCTTGTCACATGCACATGCAGATACAAACACACACAGACTCACACCTACGCACGCACACACAGGAATATACAAACAATGACAAAGCGCCACATAATCACTCAATCATTTATGAAAGCAGATGTATAATTCAAAAAGCAGCATGAAAGATTCACAAGGCAAAGAACATTGTTTAATCTGCCCTCCACCCTCTAATTCCCCCATCACTCCCTCCCCCTCTCCCTCCGTCTCACTTCTATCACACCCCTCTCTCTCTCCCACATTTCACCTTTTACCACAGCAGGTTTTTAATCACTGACCGCTGCCTGGCCCAGACAACTAAAAGGTCAGAGTTCGACTTCAGAGGGAAAACACAGACAGCGCTCAGTGTCAAGCATTATCATTCACATCCTTTCTCTTACCGTTTAAATGAACAAAATCCTACTTTACACTCGGCTTTCCTTTCCTACCTCAGTGTGTCAGTCTTAATTCTCTTCCTCCTCCCGCCGCCTCTTCACTGACCTCCCTGGTGCCGTTCCCGTCACTCTGCTCTCAGGCATGTTTAAGCACCTTTCTGAGGTAACCTCACACCTGTCTCCACACTGACACCGGCCGCACTCTCCTGCATTTCACACAGCTGCTCGAAAGACTGCAGATGAAAACTGTTTGACTGGCAGCAAAAGCCCCAACTGAAACTGAGTGATAAACCACAGAGCTACTGTAGATGCCAAGCACAAAATATCCCTTGAATTACATTAAAGGATTATGTTTATTTAGACTGCATTTCTACTATTAGTAACTGTTTATAATGGATTCTAATGATCAGTTGATCCTTAAATTAAATTAACAGCTGAAAATGTTCAGGTTTTTTGGAGGGGGAAATTTTTAGATTTTACATTTTTCCTTTTATACTCTAGTAAATGCTTAAATGGGTAACCAGTGATTCAGTTACCTAGGTGACAATTAATTGTCACCCATAATTTAAGGTCATTTAGCTGTGAGGTTGACTACACTCTGTCGATCAAGCCTAAAAATAACAAAAAGACCCATTCCCAGTTGTACACAGTAGTAACAAGAGAGAAAAAAAGCACAACTAAAGTATCAGGGGAGTGCTTCAGTAGGTCAACGCACTGAGCAAGAAGACTCAGAAAATTTACTTCTTCATGAAAGAAAACTAAATTTTGTCTCACTGTCTTTCTGTTTCTGAAAAATCTAAAATGATGTTGTGACACCGAAAACATCATGAGAAGTGGCTCCTGCAGAAGCACAGCGTAGCCCTCCTTACCTGGCAGAAAACGGTAAATCAATGTGACATCACCCGAGCCATTAATTACGTCTTGAAAGAATGACTGCATGAAAAGGGAGATTCACTCTCTGCGGCGTGTGACCACCCTCCGTGCTGATACAATGTGACAGAACAAGAAATACCACCACAGAGCCATCCGCGGGAACATCAAAGACTGAGTATAATTGGTCTTACCTGGGAGGTAGAAGTGTGGGGTCTTTAATCCGAACATGATCCTGGATCCCTCCTCCACTGACTCAGAGAGTAAGACTCCGGGTTAAAGGAGGCAGGGAGGGGGGGTCGGGCAGAGGGAATGGGCTGCGGTCGGCTGGGTTAAGGAGTTTGTTGTTCATGTAAGTCATCAGACGACTCCCTGCTCCAGCTCTCTCTCGCGCGCACGCTCTCTTTCTCTTTTCTGGGCCCTGCGGGTGTGAGAAAGGAGGCAGGGAGAGGGGTCAGCCTCTGTCTACCTCGCTCACCTCCTCTTCAGCCTCTGAACTCAACCCGTGTAGAGAGAAGAGGAAGTAGAGAAAGATGCAGAAAGAGTGACAGAGAGGAGGGTGAAGCAAAAAAAAAAAATACTCCAAAAGCTGAGGATGGGAGACAGTGTGCTCATGCCATCTTTTACTGAGGAGATCGTCTGGGAGGGAGAGCCTCTGAGAGAGTTGGGAGGGTGACAGGAAGGATAGAGAGGGAGGAGGGAGTGAAGGAAAGAGAGAGAGAGAGAGTCTTCAGTCGGTGTCCTCTCCTTTTTTTTTTCAGTCCTGCGCTTTGTAATCCCTTCCTTGTTATTCATTCAGCGGCCTCTTGCTCGTTTGCTGTATAATGATCTGTTTTTCTGTGCCTCTGTTCTCCTTTCTGTCTCTATTCTTGCTTTATCCTCCCTCCTTTGCCTCAGTCCCACCACTGACTGCTCAGCTCAGCGAGCACAGAGGAGGAGGAGGAGGAGGAGAAGGGAGAGAGAGAGAGAAAAGAGGGTGAAGGGGAGGGAGGAAGAGAAAAAAGAGGGGAGGAGGAGAATCATAAGACAGATGAGTGAGGGAGAGATGAATGAGTTTATGTTAGTGCAGTGTGCGCACACGTGTTTGTGTGTGTGTGCGTGTGTGTGTGTGAGAAATGTGAAGAGAGGAGGAAGGATGATTTAGCTGGTGCGAGTAAAAGGAGAGAGAGAGAGAAAGAGGGAGGAAGAGAGGCGAGAGGGTGTTGATGCAGTTCTCATTATCAGTAGATTGGACTGGTGCCTGAGTGACAGCTGATTCATCATGGGAGAGAGAGAGGAAGGGAGAGTGAAGGGGAGGAAAAGTGTGTTTTTGTGTGAGTGTGCGCATGTGAGTGTGAGTGTGTAGAGGAGGGAGGGAGGGGAGGGGGTTAAAACCTGCCCTTAAGCATCTGCTTCATTCAGCTCTCCTCTTCTTCTCTTCTAGTTTTTTTCCTCTCCTCTTCTTCTACACTTGAAAATCAACAGTCTGCTTCTTTGGACCGCAGGCACGCTGGTGCGTACCATGATGTGACCGACATAGCTGTACCACAAACACATACACACAGCCCCCTAAACCACTCGCATGCTCCCACTGATTAGACAGGCCTCATATGTCTGACACATCACGTTAGCCTAGCTTTCCATCAATTACTGTCCACTCCCGGTGAGCAAACGTCCCCTCTACTGTCACCGAGACCCAATTCTATCACGTTAGTGACGATGCCAGAAATCGCTGCCTACACACACACACACGCACGCAGACACGGCATCAAACCGAACCTCATCCAGGGGTGACAATTAGGAACAATTATCTGAGATGGCTCTTTGGCGTTTTCTCCGTAATGTCAGTGTCCACGGCGGCCCAGAGGAACCCGGTTGCTCTATCGTCGTCTCCATCTATGCACAGTAGCCTTCATTTCTATCTGTCACTTCCTCTCTCACACATATGGTGCAGACATCTATGCAGCCACACATGCTCTGCTTCATTTCACACACACATTTGTGACACAGACACACAGACCCCTGAGCCTCCTACCTCAGTTATTTAACCTCTATCTTCTCCTTTCTACCCTACATCTATTTTTCCCATTCTTCATTTTTCTTAATCTTTCTTCTCTTTATTTCTTCTTCTTTTTTTTCCTTCACTTATCTCCTTCCTCTTTGGGAGTTGTGAGGAGGAAGTACGCTGGTGATAAGATTGATTGTGAGGGTCTCACAGAGCTATCTATAACCCTGTTTGCCACCACTGAATCAATGGAGAGAGACGACTGTAGGACACAGTGTATACACTACACACGCACACACACACACACACACACAAAAAGCAGCACACACACACACACACACACACACAGTGATCAACAGCTGTGAGAGCAGTTGTGAAACATCAGCTAACCACAAACTGACAGAGGGGGCAGACTGGAGAGAAGAGATAAAGAAGACTTAAGAAACAGCGAAGAGGATGGAGAGATGGTGGGGACTAGGGGGAGGAACGAGGGAGGGAGGTGTGATGGGCATGAATTTTTATTTTAATTTTTTCACAGTTTATTGCACTTTTTTGTATCTTCCTAAGCTTATATATCATATATACACTTATATATCATATATCATCGCTCTGCAAACACCAGTGACCTCAGGGTCAAGACAGTCAAGACCTTTTGCCCCCCGGGGGGTCATGCTCTGCTGCGTGATGCAGGGCCGACGAGGTCAAGAGAAGAAGGGGAGGAGGAGGTGAAGGAGGAGTGCCGATAAACCAGCCAGCACAGTTTGTGATGATTACAGACAACAGCCAATAACGAGCATCCACCTCTGACCTCATTGCTGTGGAAACGTGAGGGAATGCCTGTCACAGAGGGAGCAGTATAACTCAATCTATCAACAAAAGGTGAGGGGGGTTGGAGTGGGTGGGTGTATCTGTGTGTGTGCAAGAGAGAGAGAAAAAAGACTGTGAAGAGGAAGGAGACAGATGATGATGTGGTCAAAGCAATACCAGCCTCGCTCGTGTCACAGCCCTCCTTTTCCCTTATTGGAGCTCTTGTTCTGCCTTCAAAACAGACGCTATCACACAAACACACACACGCACACACACACACACCCTCTTCCCTTCTCCTCCCTGCTTCTTTCTCTATCATTTGCCTGTCAGATGCATGCTGTGGCAGAATAAGAGCTGACACCCCGGTCCCAGCAGCAACCAGGGGCTGCCATCAGCACTTAAACATTTTCTCTCTCTGCTGCTTCTCCCCCTTCGCTCCCCTGTGTCCATGCAGCACTCCAACTGCTGACAAGGAGCACAGAGAAGATGACAAATAAATGGAGGAAAATGATGAAAAAAAAAAGATAAGCCCCCTCCTCATCATGCCATTGTTCCTGCTTTCCCTCCCCCTTCTCTTGTTTTCTCTATCCCTCCTCATCCCAGCCCCAGTGAGGTTGCTGACCCCGAGTGAGTGAGCCTCATTACTCTGTATCTACTCTTGTTGCTGAAAAAACAAATCTGTGTGTACACAAGTATGCAATGACAAGAGGAATTGTAAATATATTTGTCATTCCTGGAGTCACTCTGGAACAATGTTTAAAAAGACAACAGACGATGAGCGTCATCACAGAGAGGAGCAAAAAAAAAAAAGATTAAAAGACAGGGATGGGCAGAGCGGAGGATGAAGTGGTGGAGAGATGAGGGGATGGATGGATGGTTGGAGGTGGAGGGGCTGGAGGGGCTGGAGGGGGTGGCTTGCATTGGATCAAAGATAATTGTCAGAGGGAGTCATTATGCACATATTGTATAGAGGAGTCGCTTCTTTCAAACAATCCCTCTCATCACTTCTGTCCTCTTAATCAGCCTCTCGTGGTCTTCCACACCATCAGGGATTTTAATTGGACGCTGATAGGTTTGCCGTGACCTCAAGAGAGAAAAAAGTACGTTTGCATTGCTGGGATAGGAATTATTGGGACGTAAAAATGAATCCACATGACTATTGGCATTAATCTAATGTAGTAAAATTTTCAAATGAAGTAGAAAGCAGCACAGTCCCAGGTTGTCTCCTATCCCCCCTAAAAGTTATGACACAGCCCCAGACAACCAGTAATAAGCCCTAAACTACAGTCTCTTTGAGGTCTGGGATTATTTAGATAGCTTTGGTCTGTGTGTCTTTGTCTGCTGGCACACTTGTGATGGTGTCAGGCTGATGGAGTTGATGGAGGGAAGTATGCTGTGTGTTCTCTGGGCCCGCATTTCAACCCCCAAGTTAAACTCTGGACTCAGGCTGTCTGGTGCCTGTCTGCCCACGAAAATATCCCAAACATGACACTCATGCATGCTTACATAGACATCAGAACGTGGCCTGCTGAAGCCCTGAATCAGCGCAACACAGACTAGGCGGACAATGTCCCACCACAGCATAAATCAAGACTGTTAATGGGCCTGAGCCACAGGGCTTCACTGTACTTCTCCACCTCCAAAATCTCTCTTTTTCTCTCTCTCCCCCTCTCTCTTGTCCATCTGTCCATTTGCACAGTGACGACACACATACTAAGTGTGAAATTAGCCTGCTGCTGCGACACTGGGGCATCTATCTATCTATCTATCTGCAAGTGTAGAAGCACACTGACACACACACACAGTCAGAAACTGCCCTTCTGTGTGTGTGTGTGTGTGTGTGTAAGATACATGTATTGCTGTGCGTGCCTCTGTTTGGCCTGGCTCTGCTTACACAGATGGTGATATCTGGTGATTATCTCTGTATGTATCTCCTCCTCCATCCTGCAGCCCTTCTGGGTCGGTCAGGTCCCACCAACCACAGCACTACATCGATTTTGCTCCTCCAGGAAACTCAGACAGACACACACAGCTCCCCTAGGAGAATTTAAACTCCTCTCAGCATATTTCCCTGCTCTGATCTAACCACTGAAGCGATCTCTGACCTGGCCGTGTGAACTCCAAACCTGCGTCTGTCCCTCCTGATGTCTTCTGACCTCGGAGGATTGTAAATCATCACCTCAGGCGCATACTGACTCTGGAGCCGTTCTCTCTGACGTCTTGCACTCAAATTGTGAAAAATTTCCTTTGTGAAAATCAGATGTGATCTCTTGATATATTCCTCTAAATTACTTCAGTGATACATCTTCCACTCTAATCCCTCACAAGGAAGATAGGGAACAAAGTGGCGTATGAAGGCGGCGAAAAGTGGTGATGGGGATGTCTATGTGGCATGCATTATTTACTTGAATGAATTTAACATACTTTAAAGCCGCATACAGTGTATGGATGAAAGGTTATGAATCATAGCTCAAAGGGGGAAATATACTATAAATATTACAGCATGTCCCACTGGCTGAAAATATAATAGATGAATATTTGGAGCATTGCACATAAGGTGTGATACAATATTCAAGGTTCCCTATCCTCTTTTTTACCAAGACCATTTTAACCATCCAACTTGACATTTATTTTTAAAACTTTGCAAGTGCTGAACATTTAAGGATGGCCAAAATCCATTCATTTTTATACACTAGCATGTAATACTCCCTTCAAGAATGATAAAAGCTGCCCAGATGGCCAACATAAACCGTTTCACTGTTTATGTTGTTATTTAATGAAGCTGTCAGCTGAGGGGATGGATGCTTACATAGATCGTCCCTCTTCCCCTTTTTCTGTAAAGCCACTGTTCTGTGATGGGAGTAGTACACACCTTTGCCTGAAGTCCTTAGAAAAGGACTGTTACTGTCAGTAGTTTTTTTGTTGTTGATTTTTTTACTGATGGTTGTTGTGAAGATTGATATTTTAGACACTGTGCTGGTGAAAGTTTTTTTAATTAATTAAATAGTTTTTGTTTGTTTTTTTAAATCTGTGCTAACACTAATGAAAAATATTTTTATACTTTGTACCGTTGTGCAGTCCAGAATTCATCCCGCTATCAGCACTTACACCATAAATAAACACAGAGTGAACCGCTTCCACTGGCAGCTCTGCATGCCCACATCATAACACTGTCTCCGCCATATTTGACAGATGATGTGGTTTGCTTCACATCATGAGCTGTTTCTCCCCTGTTCCATGTTCTTCTCTTCCGATCACTGTGGTAAAAGTTAATCTTGGTTTCATCTGTCCAAAGATTTTTTTTTTCCATAACTTTGCAGGCTCGTTTAGATGCTTTCTGGCAAAGTCTCCTCTGGATTTCTTGTCTTGAGTGTAACCAGCGTATTACACCTTGTTGTAAAACCTTATACTCAAAATTTTTACACTTTTTATTGTAGATTTTGACAATGTTACACTTATCTCCTCAAGAGTGTTCTTGGCAGGTTAGGTGTTTTAAAGTTACAGTGGTAAGCTAGATGTCAGTAAATTGCAGATTGCAGTCGAGTGAGTTCTGTTTTCCTACCCTCCAAGCCAAGAAAGATCAAAACCTTAAATTTAGGCTGTACCCCATAACTGTCGGCCAGCGTGTTTCTACTACTGTGTGGATTAGATCTGGATCCACCCCAGAGCTTTTCCTTTTCTGTGCAGGCTGTCAGTCTGCTGTTTACCTCAGCTGTCAGTCCCGGGTTAGAAGATTCTATCTGTATTTACTTTGAAGGAGGCTGTGAAACTTTGTTAAACAAGTCAGATATGGGTCAGTGAGTCAGAAGAGTCAGAAGCTCATTTCTGACCAATGACAGCTATGCTGAGGTGAGTGCTTGAGCATATGCGGAACATTTAAAGTCTGCCTTTTTTGCCGCTGTTAGCCCCTGTTAGCTGCTGTTAGTGTTTTTTAGCTGTTATCTATGTGTGTTAGCTGCTGTTTGTTGACGTTAACGAAACTTTCTTTGAAGTGCACCGGAGCTTGCAGAATTCTTACGCTTAGTGAATAAACTCTCATACAATGTGAGAATGTATCAGAGGCAAAGTGTGATTTTTCAGAATACGCATGCCTAAAATTAGCTTTCACGTTTATAACCAGCTGTTGTTGTTGTTTAGTCAGCTGTACCGAGGGTCGCATGTCTAATTTCATGACAATAAGTAATTGTGACAATACTGGGAATAAAAAAAGCAGGTTTTTGCACACCTATGGCTTCTTTTCTAAACATTTTCTCCTATTTACTCCTGTTTATTTTCAGTCTAATGATGACCTCCTGTGCTTGTATGAACATCTCTATGAATTTCATACAGACAGTTCCAGGGAAAAGCTAATAAACGGAAAGCTGAACTTTTATTAAATACTCCATGTTCTTTATTCTTTATCTGTCATGAAATAATAAGGGAACTGGGCTCATGTAGCCATGAAACTGATTCTCAGTCAATTATTGATTTAGTTTTAAGCCTACTTTTAATTGTTTGATTTCAAATCCACTGTAGATAGGTTGAAAAATTTTATCAAATACTTATGGACTCAACTGCAGACTGTTTCCAAATTTTCTGCAAGTCACCACCGCGCCTTCCAGGATATCTGGCATGCTGGTGTGTGCAGTTCTTGTCACTTGTCAGTCAGCTGTCACTTAACATCTTGCTGAATTAAAACACAGAGGAAAGACTGGTGAGATTTGCTGCTGAAGGAGAGCAGCTCTTTAAACATTTTTATCAAAATAATAGTTATTCAAATGTCTCATATTCCAAGGCTCATGAGGGAAATCCTGGCAGTCTGCACTAACTAACCACATCAAGGCAAACACAAACACCCACACGCTTCTACACCTTCACACGCATGTCCACAGACAGACACATCACCTGGGGGGTCTGAGCTCCCCCTCTATGGGCCTTCACCCCACATGCTCATCTCAATTAATCACCAAACAAAACAGATGTCAAGAACAAAGGAACGATCTCCAGCCCTGTGGGGTAAAGCAGGGAGGAGGAAGGGAGGAAAAGGGGAAGATAAGGAGAAGGAGGAGGGATAGCAGGAGAAAAAGAAAACAGGAGAAAGAAGCCACGGTGCATTTAGATCTAGGTGGTGCATTTGAGGCAGGTGATTGAAGGTTGTCGGGGCCATTAGAGTGGGAAGTGTTAGCTGTTTATGTGCCCGAAGCCCAGTGATACTGTAACTGTACAATACAAGATGAAACTGTAAAAGTGTGGGGGGGGAAAAAGAAGAAGAAGTCACGATGCAAGAGGGGGAGAGTTAGAGACGGCAAGAGAGTGAGAAAACAACAAAGCCCTGGAGATGAAAGACAGTCTACAAAACAATGGATACAAAATAATGCTCAGCGGTGTGCAGAAATAGAGCAAAGATTGAAAACCTGCCAAGATAAAGACAAACCCCCGCCTTTGAACTGTCACTTCACTGCGATACTGTCAGAAAACAAATGGCAATCTTGACAGGTTTCAGCTGCTTTGAAAGAGACTGAATCATATTTTATTCACAAACGCATATTTTATAGCTTTTATAGCAAAGATCATAACCTGTTGTTAGGCAGTGAATTCTTGAATCTTGTGCTAAATTATTGACATTTACATAATGTACAGATGGCATAGGGGGGTGGGGTGAAAGCAGGGGGAAGTGGAAGGAAAGGGGGAAAGGAAAGGAGAGGAGGGAGCTGCAAGGGACTTTTTTTTTAATAACGCGCATCCATGAAGAATGCCATGTTGTTTGAGGTCTCAGTATTACAGGGAATAGCCATCAGTCTGCCAGCATTATCTGTTTCTTTTTCCTCCATTCGCCCATCCTTCAGCGGCGGCAGTCCTCTTTCTTTCTGCCTGCCTGTGGAGTGTGGACAGTGAGACTTACAGCTCGCATCAATAACAGGCAGATAACAGCCGAGTCCTCAGTCTTCAAGCACAGCCTTAAATCACATCAGCCCCGAGGGGAAGCAAATGAAGACCGAGGAGGAGGAGGAAGAGAGGGGGGGAAGCTTACCTCTTACAACAACAACAACAACAACAACTACAACAGTGCCGTATGGGTAAAATACACGCAAAATTACAAAAACGTATCAATTCATGCAGCTTAGAAATAATCCTTGGTGTTTTAAGTGAGAGTTCCCACACTGAGGAACACACAAGCAGAGGAGAGAAGAGCATATGTGTCTATACGTGTCTTCAGACTCATTTTCTCTGTCTTTCTAAAAAAGCAGCACATTACGGTGCTGAAGTATACAACATGAAAAACTCAACATGATCCAGAGCACACTGGGAAAAACAGACCTCACCTGAATTGAGCAAACGGCGGCACAAAATCAGGTTTATTTGACTTGTATTTTAGACCTAGTGGTTAACCAAGCTACATCATTTAAGAAGAAGAAGAAACACACCCAGTTAGAGTGTCAGATGGATTATACAGTAAAGTTCAAGGTTGTCCTTTGGCCTTTTATTATCACCTTTACAAAAGAAAAAAAGGAAATGGAAATTACTAGGAAATTACTCTCTAAACTTAGCTTCCTCAAATTGTAAAATAAAAACACTTTAAATGCCATCATTGTTTACACCAAAAATTCCTGGTTCAACTTTCAAAAGAAAACAATTTCTATTTATATACACCAAACCCTCAGCCATAGGCCCCATAATCCTCATATCAGTCAATTGGTCACAAGGTTTTTTTGAAAGGACCTGATTAACTCAAACTAAAGTCACACTGCTAACAATAGAAAATGTTCACAAAGAGCAGACTGCAATGAGCTGGTGATTTCAGAGAGGTGAAAAACATTTAGGTTGGGCGGCTGCAGGGTTTCCTCGTGCAGCGAGCGATTATCTATTTGTGACTGCTGTGATCTGCAAAAACTCATTAAAAGACATTTGCCGGGCGGGCATTAAAAGCATCACTGATGAGAGCGTTTAAAACCTACATGTGTGCTGGTAACCATGGTGTACACAATGATGCGCAGCTCTCTCCTGGAAGAAAGGACCAAGGAAAGACCAAGCAAGAGCAGGACACAGTTAATGCTTTGAAATAATTTTTTTGAACGAATTTTTGGTTGTGAACTGTGAAATGTTGACTAAAGAGGAGATTATTCTCCCCCACAGCTTTCGAAAACATTATTTTCTTCATTCATGTCTATGGTACCATATTCTTCATAAAGATATAATATATTCATATTGCTCATATTCTCACATATATCACTATGAAATATCTCCCCTGTGCTCTCTCTCCCAGACACTATGTCTGCATGTTCATGTTGTTGTTAAAGTCTCTTTTACTCCTCACCTGTTATTTCTGTTTTCAATCTCTTCTTGTTCTTTCTGCTTTAAAATGGAGAAATGCCTGCGCTGAAGAACCAATAAGCCTACAATAACAATTTGAATTAATTAATTAATTACTTTTTAGTCTATTTAGGGGAAATAGGTTGTGTTTCAACTGTTTAAACAACTTTGCCCTTGGGTGGAAATTATTATTTAATGGCACATGCAGCATATTTACCCTATAAAAATAAATCTAATGTTCAGTCTTCTTTTAGCTCCATTTTGGATCTCCACCAGGTCAGGCTGATTAGCTGCTAAATTAGCTGCTCACCAGCTATTCCCCAGCTTTTTCTGGTCGTACTGAGCAGGTTTACACTGAAAATAGCCACTTACAATAAAGCTGCGGAGAACTGTGCATAATTTTTTGTTATTATATTGTTATATATTATATGACATACGCTACACCCTTCATAGTGTGTAATTTTCATTTTAGATTTTGAGCGTACAAATATTTTGCCTTGGTTCCAATCTTTTAGCACACTTCTGCTCCCATTACACTAGTTATGTTAAATTGTGTTCAAGCTTGTTGCTGTAATGGCTGAACCAAAAGCAGACTCGCAAGCAAAGTATAAGTCTGTAACTCATCTTTAAAGTTCAAAGCTTGGCTCATATGATGGGTAGGTGGGCCAGGAAGCAAGCAGTCAAAAAATCCCCAAACTCCAAAAAGCTAAATTTGTGAGGATAAGGCAAAAACAGTGGTTAAAAAATACCAAGAGATTCACATGGTCACAAGAGAATGTCGCAAGCTTAGCAAAATGCTGAGACAATCGGACAGAGAGCAGAAGGAACCTGTATAAATACTGGATGGGTAATTTGCTAGTGGGAAACAGGTGTAGCTGAAAACTGGTGGGAAACAGAACAAAGGGAGGAAGTAGAACTAGAGCTAGAGGACGATACTATGAGGGAAGCTCAACACATCGTGGCTTCCTTTGTGTTAACTGACTTGACAAAACCTGAAAACACAGCTGGAGATAATAGTTATGAACTTCCTCTGTTAACCAGAGCTTTTTGCTTCAGGCTCTGTGCACGCTCACATAACAAGTGGTGTTTTATAGTGCATGTGAAAAAACGATCCCTATGAGTGTCCCCCATTACTCCAATCAGAGACTTCATCAGGTGATGATCATGATTGCACTTGGAAATAAAAAAGAATAATTGAAAACATGGAATTTTAAAATGAAACCCTGAACATAACCTGCTCCCAACCACGTCAATTTTTTTTGCATAAGTTACCATGGTAATTTAGCTAGCTAACAAAAAAAAAGAGTCACTTGGGTAAAACAGAAAACTCAGACTTCAAGCTTGAAAAGGAGGCTCGCAAACTGATTAATCTTGCTTCATAGTGCATCCCCTGGTGAGTAATTTCAAAAATAAAAACAAGACAAAATGATCAGAATCCTTGCAGGCTCTTGCAATTGCCATGATATATGTTACTCTTTATTTCCCTGAATGTCTAAAAGAGGTGGTAAAGTTACCATGAGCCAAAGCACTACAATCATATTGTGGGTAATGGACAATTTGGACATATTGTGGGTAATGGATAATACAATAAGTTTAAAAGAAAATAAACAGAATTATCCTTTAAAAGAGACACATCCATCAGAATAAATTCAGACATTACTCTGCAACAAGGCCTCAGTTTTAGACAATTTGTGGAACTGTATGATATAAAAAAGGGGATATTCCTAATATGGTCAACTCAACAGCTGTCCTCCCACCTACAGTTTAAACCATCTGTAAACAAGGGGCAGCAAATCACAAAAAGCTTCCTTAAGGTTGTTTAAACAGCACGTTTAAGACAGACGCTGAAGACCAGATATAAGATAGATATGGATTATTGTGGCATGTTAATCATGCAAAGCTACTCTAATAAAGTGGCTCTGGAAATGAGCATGAATGCTTGCATTCCTGAACTTTCATCTTAATTTATCCCTGTTCTATCTTCCTATCCATTTTTCCTCATTTGTATCTCGTCTCCCTGCTTTTCTTGTGGTTTGCCTCCGCCACTCATAGATGCACACATCAACACCTCTACACTACAACCCACATCTCACTCATCGCTTCTCATTTGTTTCATTTTTCACTTCCCAGCTACCTCCCTCCCTCATATTTTCACTCTCTCGACATAATGATTCAGTGACACTTGTCTTTTCGCTTCAGTGTTATGCCAACAGGAGGAGCACACACACTTACACACTCGTAAACACAGGAGAGAGTTGGGAGAGATTTGGAGAGTAATGATAAGTCTACTCCAGTCCATCCTCAACAACAAACAGTGTGTGTGACATGCTCTGAGCTGAGGTCAGGGGTCAGGTGGTGTTTCGATTTCTTTTGTACCCTCTGTGCTGGCGGGGTCACACAGCCCTCACAGACAGCTGCTGTCCATACTGCCTCCATGCTCTGAAGTATGCATCAGAACAGCTAAAGAGATTTAAGGGATTACTTCACTCTCTCTCTCTCACACACATATTTTAACACAGTTTTACTGCAGTAGCATATACAGCCCGTACACAATACTCACACTGCACAGAGATAAAAGGTTATGGGCGGCAATCTTGCTGCATTTTTTCATAATGTTTGCTTTGAGTTCGATAGTGTCAGGCCACAGACTAGCTAGCCTCCCGACCTCTGCCCTGCACTCAGCACCTGTCGACCCTGTTTACAGGAAGGTTCAGAGGTCAAAGAGGACTTGCCCAGTCAAACCCCCTGATGGAGCTCTTTTTATGGCAGGGACACCTGTTAAACACACACACTGGAGATATATTCTCATCAGTGTGATAAACTGAGCAGCCTTGTTAATAATACTGGCAAACACATGCGACTTCAGTCACTTATTAATGAATTAATGATGGCCATTCAGACCGCACATACTCTATAGCAAGAATGCCTACTTTAATGTCCATGTGGGCAGACTGTGGGTTGCCCACACTAAGCAGAACAGAGTCCACAGTGGGGGCTATTGTATGGTTGCAGTGTACCCACAGTATGCTTGTCATCTAGGTGGACTGTCCTACGAGGGCATTTGTTGGTTGAGCACCAGAGTTGAGTTGAGAAACTTGCCAAATCTTCTCGGCCAGGGCCAAACAGTTTATTCTGCTACTGACTCTGTGTTATTGTTGTTGTTTATTGGATTG
This sequence comes from Haplochromis burtoni, assembly GCF_018398535.1. NCBI lineage: Eukaryota > Metazoa > Chordata > Actinopteri > Cichliformes > Cichlidae > Haplochromis > Haplochromis burtoni. Next base: position 802,670 of record NW_024582540.1, read on the forward strand.
GGTGATTGAAGTCTGAAGAAACAAGACATATTGTCAATTTAACAATATATTTGTTCAGCAAACATGGGTCTCAGAAACATTTGGAAGAACCATACAAACCCACAACAGCCTGGTACCTCTTCCTTATGCTGGTCACCTGATTTGATTTGGCAGATATTTATACTACATGTCCTTCCTGATACAACCTCCCAAAAGATTAATGCATGTATGTAATTTCCCTGTATGATGTTTTCCTTGCCAGCAAACGTGACTGGGAAGGTCCACAGTGGGTATCTGTGGGTAAACTTTGGGGCCTCGTGGGCTGGAAAAACCTATACTTGGGCCCCGAGTTGGTGTACCCACACAGGGTCGATAGCAGTTTCATGCTTTGGGACTCCACGGACAAGCCCACTGTCTGTTGCCCACAGAAAACGCTCCCTGGGACCCAAAATGGCAAAACTGCAAACCGTCCCAGACGGGTTTTCATTGGTTTACCCACAAGAAAACTACGGATGCACCCAATTGAGGACCATGTGGGATCAGTGCACATTTGCCCTGACCACGGAGCCTTAAACTTTACCCACTGTGGGCCTGCATAGGCATGCTTGCTGGGTCTCAACACAATGACTGGTGGTCACACAGTACCGGTTGGTGAGTCTGCTTGGTTTTCTGTGTGTGGCTAAAATAGTGTGAGAAACAGTGCATATGTTAACCACAGTGACAGTGTGTAACACATCAGTTTCTACTGTTTGTTGAATTGTTTTATCTGCACCCAGTGATTTGGTTTATATTTTTGATTAATAATTCTTGTCAATGCTTTCAACTGCTATAGAGTGAGTTTAGATGCAGAATTGCAAATATTATTTTGAGAAATCAGATGTTGGCCTGTTTCTTTCGGACAAAATGTGACACAAATAAATGCAAAGAATTGTGCTGCATTGCTTATGCTGTGGTATCATAATGTTGTTCATGAGGACTTCTGAGCAAAAAGCAGAAGTCCACATAGTGTGTATCAGCCTTGGTTTTTGGTTATGGTGCACTAGACTTAGGTATCAGTTGTGGTTTGTGCTAGTGTTTCCATGAAATGACTATAATAGAAAAAAGACAAAGCGTGTGTATGAGTGGGTGCGTGGAGAGCTGTCAGAGAAGATCTGGTGAGAGTGGGCTAATTGGAGTTAATTCACCATCTGTCTGTGTGAGCCAGCACACAGGGTCATTAGCAGAGACAAGTCCAGCCACAGGGGAGGCCGAGAGGGGAATCACCATCCCTCACTTGCTCTCCTGCTGCCTTTAGTGCTCCTTTCCTTCCTGTCTTGTCATGTCACTCTGCACTTATGACTGTTATCTTGTTATGTTACGACTGGACCGTCTGTACACTCCTGGTGAAAACATTCGTCCCTCTGTAAAGAATAAGATGAAAAGTAAAATCATCTGAACTGTTTGTTTGACTTACCGATTCTGTTTTGAAATGTTTATGATCTAATTTGGTGTACCGTGATGGTACAGTGCCACTTTTTTTTTGTTTCCTCGGTCCAGCACTGCCCTCTGCTGGGCTGAGGTTGTCCCAGCTGAGCACAGAGACTTTAGACAGAAGAAAAATAAATAAATACACAAATATCCTTCAGCTAAAGAAGATACATTTTGAGTGATGTCTATTCATTTGTGTGGCTAAACAGTTCTCTGTAGTTCAGATTCGGTTGGTTGATTTTATGTACCCTTTATGTACCCTGACCCCTCAAAGTACTTTACACTGCAACCCACAATAAGCTTTTCACACACGTATTCATAGAGTACCTAACCCTGTAAAGGCAAGTGTATCATATCACTACAGTATCAGTGTGATGTTTTTTCCCAAGAAAACTCAAATAACTTGCACCAAATAAAAACTCAAATAACACTCCAGTTTCAAAACATATTTAATTTTCTGGCTATTGTTTAATGGTTCAGGCTTTACAGAGTTAATTCTATACACTTCAGAACGTTATCTGCTTTGTGGGAGGAAAGAAAAAAAACCCTCTGAGAACATGACTGGTGTGTTTTATAGAATTAAAAATAGAAACATACATGATCTTAAAAATGGTCTTGATTAATTAATGATGAGGAAGGAGAAGAAGATGAGTGTGAGTGTGGAGGTAAGAGGGATAGTTGCTGGCTTGACAGTGTAGAGGACTGTTGAGTATTCTTACTCAAAGGCAGTGTCAGCTTCTCTTCCTTTTCATATCATAATCTCCCAAAACAAAACAGGTCGGTGTACACGTCTTTTTCATTTTAAAGTTGTGATACATTCTTATGTAAATATATATATAATTTTAAATGTTCAAAGGGGTCTTTCATCTGTCCACTTGAAAACAGAAATGCAGTGTGGAGGTTTATGAATACAGTCATGACTCATGCTGACACTCCTCTTTGATTTACCGACTTTTCACCACAGGCTGCTGCTCTGTAGCCCACAACCTAAGGAATATACACATACATAAATCAGTCTAACAGTGCAAAGCACGCATGTATAGCTTGTACTGTGATTTTGGAGGTTTATAGCTTTGCTCTAAGGCAGGGGTGTCAAACATGAGGCCGGGTTTGGGGGGGGGGGAGAAATCGACCCAGCAAAGACTCTAAACCGGCCCCAGTGGAAGACTTTGAGAAATGTGAAGAAGAGCATAAATTTTGGTATTTTAACCAATTGTGTTTTCATTCGTTTTACAGCTTTTCCTGCTGAAAAAGACGACCCCAATGGCCACTCATACAACACCGAAGTAACACATTTATGAGTCCGGCTGACAGAGCAACATTTCTTTATTGTATACAAATTGCACTTCTTTTTTTCTTATATTAAAATATCTCAGGGATTAAATGTGCAGTTAAACTTCCTTAAACTGCAGAGGGGAGTTTAAAAAGTTAATCACTCAAATAAACAGTTCATTTTCTTCACCACCAGAAAGGAAGTAAACAATACTTGACATCATGACATAAACTATGTAAAGCAGTACCGAACCGTTTTGCACGCATACAGGAGTAACCTTATCTGTTCGACTACAGAAGAACATTTTGCATTTGTACCTGATTACCGGGCTTGCAACGCTTTTCCCATTAAAACCTACTATAGCCTTCTTTGTATAAGAGCAGTTTCTGTATTTCAGTCCCTTGAAATGCTCTGAAATAACCTGTAAGAGTCTACGTTGTGTGCATTGTGGAGGTTAAGCTGGGGAAGGGGTAGCCTTGTGAGCGACTTAGAGGCCCGGAGACAGTCAGGAGCCCAGAAATATGCCAGGAATTACAGATATTTATTGTTTCAGGGTCTTGGGAGAACTGCAGTCAGTGGACCCTGCATTTCTAGCAGTAAAGGCCAAAGGTGGGACGCTACATTCTCACCGCTGCACAAGCACATGACATGAAATCTTACACTTTGAGACTTTCGGTACAAACCTAATACTGAGATAGTTGGGAATCTTGTTGTCCACATTTGTTTAGATAAATAAATACAAAAAAGGATCTTCCATTTGTCTGACAAACCACAAAACCCAGTTCATTAGAAAGACACAGAAGTTTGTGTGTGTTGGATTTCAATCGACCTTTTTCAGCTTTTTCAGCAGAAAGAAAAAAAGAGATATTGTCAGTTTAATGAATCATTAACAACAAATATATTTGCATGGACAGCACATGCATGAACATCTAAGAATAATTAGAATAATCTACATAACAGAAAAGTCATTCCAAAGCAGGAAAGTCTTTACAGTGACATGAGGCTCATCACAGCATCTGAAACTCTCATATCCAAAGAGAATATTATAAGCTCTGCTAGTTCTCGCACAAAGCTGTAGACCTTTAGCACGGCAGCTGTTTTGCCATTGCTCCATAAGCCAAGTGGAAGTGAGCCAGCATGAAACTGACAGGAGGCTAAAAGATTTTTTTTAAATCCTGCTGTCCTCGGTCACTGTCAGTGTGTAAATCAGCAAAATGATTTCCCTCTCTCGTCCTTTCCTCACTGAGCAATCAGTGTAATGCACCCGCTGTGTGTCCTCTAGGCAGCCAGAGGTGACCAGGTCAGTGAACGCCTCATTGCAGTAACTCTGGGCTTCCTGCCAGTTTGAGGGCATTAAGGCAAAGTAACAAGTCCACACAGGATGATGGACGTGTGACTATTTCAGGAAGATGGCGTATGTAACACACCAATGATTCATGGCAACTATTTTTTACTTAACTATAATATAATAATACTATAATTACTGGAGGTAAAACACAAAGCATTTGGATACACACACATTTTTTAAACTGACTCGTTTCAGTCTAAGTTGTCATAAGATATACATATATATATATTTACTATTTTCACTGAGCAGCAGCTTGGAGCATCCCTTCATGAGTCACAGATGGGAGCAGGTTACATCTTTCTGTCGTCTTTGTGTGGTGGTGATAGGCTACCAGAACTTCCAGCTTTGCATTTGTCTTCTACATGGATGTAGAATGTGTCGATAATGTATTGTAGAAGAGCTTTTTTGTTTTCTAAACTGATTAAGGGCGTTTAAATAATGAACTAAGATAATTAGGAAATCATATTGGCCACTGTGCCGAGGTTATTGCTGTTGCTCTTTAGTGCTTTGCTCCTGTGTGATGTTTAATATAGCTGCCAAAGAACAAGAATGTTTGTGTATCTAGGTTAAATTTATATTTGTGCATCAACTTTCTCCGTACACGGAAGCCGTATAGATATGTTTATTCATGTTTGGCTTTGCCCTGCTATCTTTGTTTAGCTGTATGTTTATGCTTATTCTTCTGTGTATAAAAGTTATGAGTCAGCTTGTCTGCCCAGTAAACTTGACATTCAAATATTGAGCCATCAGAGTCAGCATTATTAATTATACATGTAAAAAAAAAAAAAAACCAACTACTTATTGCATTTTCAACTAACAGTCCTACACTGTTGTTTTGGTAGCGCTTCAAATACAACTCACAAAGCATACACTTGTATACTTTGCACATATACTTTTCAGACACAAAGCCCTGTTTTGTCTAGATTTGTCTTTATTTATTTACACATGTATGATCAATTCTGCAGAGGTGTATAAAGTCTTGTTTGTACATGTACAAAGGCTTGCTGTAAGATTAAGTGGTTAAATTATGATGACTAAGATGGAAGAGGGTTTTTATCCGTTGTCCTCTCCACCTCACGTATTGAGACCAGAAGATATCCGTCTTTAAAAGGCCTCACTTGGAAACCTGATAGGAAATGAGCCGATCTGTCGATGAATCACAAATACCAGTTTTAACAGTTATAACTGTAGAAAGGCAATTTAGGTGTGTTTTATTTAACATTAAGGTAATTTAACTTTACCTTATTGTACAATCCCAATTCCAAAAAATTTGCCATTCTGTTTAAAATGTGAATAAAAACACAATCCAGTGATCTGCAAATCTGAAAACTCAACATCCAGTGTTTAAACTGAGATATTTTAATTTATGAGGAAAAATATTAAAAAACAAAAAAGACAAAACAACAACAACAACAACAACAACAACAACAACTGGAGTAACATGTTGTAGTTAATTAGGTTAATTGGCATGACTGGGTATAAAATGAGTATATTAGCCAGAGCTTCTCAGAAGTTGGGATGGATAGAGGTTAACAATCTGCAAAAAGGTAACTCTGCAAATTCTGGAACAATTTCAGAATAAAATATTGACTTCTGAATCTGCAGAAATCTCTGAAAATCAATTCTGGATACTTTTAATTGAAATGACTGCATGAAATGAATGCCTGTGAACAGAGTTCGCTGTGCCTCCATCTTCACAGGACCAAAGCTCACTTAAAATGGACTGAAGAAAAGTGGAAAACAGTTCTGTGTTCAGATAAATTAAATGTGAAATTCTTTTTGGAAAACATGGACCTCTTGTCCTCTTATCTAAAGAAGAGAGGGTCCATCTTGCTTGTTATTAGCGCTGTGTTAACTAGTCTTTCTAATGGTATTGGGGTGCATTAATGCCTATGAAACTGGCAGCTTTCACATCTGCAAAGGCACCATCAATACTGGAAGGTATGTACAGGTTTTAGAGCTACAAATGCTCTCATTCAGATGTTTCAACAAGACAATGATAAACCATATTCGGAGAGTCAGGGTGCTGAACTGATCTGCCTGCAGCTCAGACCTTTCAGACCATTTGAAAATATTTGCTACATTATGAAACTAAAACTACAACAAATAAAGACTCGGGACTGTTGAGCAGCTAGAATCCAGTATCAGTCAAAAACAGGACAACATTCCTCTCCCCAAAGCCCAGCAAATGGTCTTGTCAGTTTCCAGATGTTCATGGACTGTTGTTAAAAGAAGAGGGTGTGCTACACAATGGTAAACATGGCCCTATCCCAACTGTTTTGAGACATGGTGCTGCCATCAATTTCAAAATAACCTTATTTTTTCTTTAAATGTTGCACTTTCTCAGTTTAAACATTTGATATGTTTTCAGTGGTTTTTATCACTTCATTGTGATAAATCAATTACTGAATTGGAAATGGAAAAATTTAACTCAAACATAGTAAAATTTAGTTTGTGAAAATTTCTGTACCCTTTTTTTGCTGACTGACACATCTATTTTATTTGCAGCCCATAGCACATAAAAACAACAGAAGGTGACCTAGTCCTTTTAGAGACAGGCACATTTACAGTCCATGTATTTCAAAATACATGAAAAACTGAAAGGAATGTTTTGTTGTGTTAACATGGTATTTTTGGAAAGTAAAAATTTTTTAGTGGTGATTGAAATGTGATTAGAATTACATTCTAAATGTGATTTAGAATTACAATCTAATCACGTAGATCATGACACACTGCTCTCCCCTACATAAGCTGCTTTTGTAAGTTAAAAGTATCGGCAATATTGGCCCTGTGGTTACTTGGTATCGGATCTACCTAAATTTGTAGTATCGCAAAGCACTATTGAGTTTGTTGGGGGGGTTTTTTGTTTTGTTTTTAAAACCATACAATCTTATTTTAAAAAGAAAAAAAGTGTGTCATGGATCCAGTAGGAGTCGCTAGTCGCCGTGCGCTAACAGTTGGTTTATTCATGGGGGAGATCCGGGATGGAAATGCCAAAGAAGATAAAGGAGCCGGGCAGCTGTCGTTGTACGAGAAAACAGCGAGAGAGATAAAAGTTCCTACACAAGAGAGTTTAAGAAAAGCGTCACCATGAGCTGGAGTAAAGAATAAGCTGTTCCGGGCGTCTTGGACGAACGGGCTGTCCGACTTTGAAGCTTACAAGTTTGGACAGCTAGCTGACGCTGCTGTTAGCCTAGCTTTGCTAGGTAACTACTACGTCTCCATCTCTGAGTCTCCTGCCTCTCCCTCCACCTTGTCAGCAGTACCGTGCAGCTAGTGGTCATTTTGCGTGCTCTTGTTTTTTATTGACTCTAATAGAGCATGTTTCTTTTTGTCATTCTACACTTGAAGCTGTCCGGTAGCTCGTCTGTATGCTAGCTGACGTTAGCTAACGTTTGCCGGGCCAGACAGCAACTTCGGCAGCAGAGTTTCGGGGGAGTATTGTCGCTCACAAACAGCCTGTGCTGCCAAAAGGAGTCCGCCTGCAGACATGTTTGAAATGGAGACGCATATCTCGTGCCTTTTCCCGGAAATTTTGGCCATTATTTTCAGTTACCTGGACGTTAAGGACAAAGGGAGAGTAGCCCAAGTGTGCACGGCCTGGAGAGACGCGTCCTACCACAAGTCGGTGTGGAGGGGGGTGGAAGCCAAGCTCCATCTGCGGCGAGCCAACCCGTCTCTGTTCCCCAGCCTGCAGACTCGGGGCATCAAGAAGGTTCAGATTCTCAGCCTGAGGCGAAGTCTGAGTTACGTGATTCAGGGGATGCCGCACATTGAAAGCCTTAACCTGTGTGGGTGTTTCAACCTCACAGACAACGGTCTCGGACATGCCTTTGTGCAGGACATCTCATCCCTGCGAGTGCTGAACCTCAGCCTTTGTAAACAGATCACTGACTCCAGCCTGGGAAGGATCGCTCAGTACCTCAAAAACCTGGAGGTGCTTGAACTCGGGGGATGCAGCAATATCACCAACACGGGCCTGCTGCTCATTGCCTGGGGCTTGCACAGACTCAAGAGCCTTAACCTGCGTAGCTGCAGGCATGTGTCTGACGTGGGCATCGGCCACCTGTCTGGTATGACCCGCAGTGCAGCAGAGGGTTGCCTGACCCTGGAGAAGTTAACTTTGCAGGACTGCCAGAAGCTCACCGACCTCTCCCTCAAACATATCTCAAAGGGCCTAAACAAGCTCAAAGTGCTCAACCTCAGCTTCTGTGGGGGGATATCTGATGCGGGGATGATCCCCCTTTCACACATGACCCACCTGTGCAGCCTGAACCTGCGGTCGTGTGATAACATCAGTGACACCGGGATAATGCATCTGGCCACGGGCTCCCTCCGGCTCACCGGGCTTGACGTCTCCTTCTGTGATAAGATTGCTGACCAGAGCCTGGCTTACATTGCCCAGGGGCTATATCAACTGAAGTCTCTGTCTCTGTGCTCTTGTCACATCAGTGACGATGGCATTAACAGGATGGTACGCCAGATGCACGAACTCAAGACTCTAAACATTGGACAGTGTGTGCGAATCACAGACAAAGGCTTGGAATTGATAGCTGACCACTTGAGCCAGCTGACAGGGATCGATCTGTATGGTTGTACTAAGATCACCAAGAGGGGCTTGGAGAGGATAACACAGCTCCCGTGCCTTAAAGTGTTAAACCTGGGACTGTGGCAGATGACTGAGAGCGAGAGGGTGAGGTGAAAGCTCTCCTGTTCAGTCCACATTTCAGAGGAGACTCTGCTTCCATTCTTAAATTTACCTTCTATGCTGCGACTAAAAACGAGGAGCCGGACTCGGCATTCATCACTGGAATATTGTTCACCTCTGCTGCAATACTCTGACTTTATTTCAGTCTTGTCCTCTCCTTCCTTAAAGTGCCCCAATTATGCTCATTTAGAGGGTCTGAATTTTTTATTTTAGGGATCTACCAGAATTTATTTCATGCTGTCATTGCTGCTCAGGTTGCATTGACCTAGCCCTCTACAATCTGTTGCCTGATTTAAAAAAAAAAAAAAGAAAAAGAAAAAAAGAAAAGGCTTTAGCCACAGTAGAAACACATGCTTTTCAACTTTCTAAGTGATTGTTTTGTTAGAGTGACAGCCGCTTTAGATTAGTCTAAATAGTCTCCACTATTTTATGCTCAGTCTGCTGGCTAACATCAAAACCAGAAAAATTTGGAAACAAAAGAAGCTTGGTTGTGAATTTGTATTAAAATATGGTGTATATGTGCACAGAGTAAGGATATGAGTATTTTTAAAATGTGATGTAAATTTCAGAGGCAACAAAATCCAGAATGAGGTATTTCGGTCCAGCAGCAATGTTTTCTGTGGGAAAAGAGAAACTGTATTTGTTATAGACAACACAAAAAAAGGATGAGGGAAACCACCCAAAGCATAATAGGGGCACTTTAAATCTCAGCCTGTGTACAGTTCCTACTGTCTAGCTACCTCATTCATTGAACACAGGAGTGCCTGCTGTTGCTAAATACTAGATTAGAGTTTATATTTTTGTGACTCGCATACCAATGGAGATTTTGATTTCTCTTTTTCATCCTTTTTTTTTGGTTTTCTGAGTAACAGCTAGGCATTTAACTTTAAACAGAAGTGCTCGAGTGCTTGAAGTTTGTTAATAGATTTTGTTTTTGTTTTCCTTGTTTTTTTTTTTATTTACCTGTAACATTTTTTTTGTAATTGAATGACTAAAATTTGTACTTCAAATTGAAGTGGGTGAATCACTCCTGTCTTTGTTTACCTATGTTTAGTGGCCTCTCTTTCATATTACTGAGGAAGTAAGTTATGTATCACGTCTAAGGTTTATCATCACATATACAGTGAGGTGTAGTCATTAGCAACTACCAAGACTATATGCAATACTTTCAACTGGCGCTTCCAATGATAACACCAGAGTATTTCTTTAAAAAAAAAAAAAAAAAAGCAGTAATTTAAGATTGTTTTATATTCATACAGGAGTGATATTTATGAATAAAGAGGACAAATATGTTTGATTCTTGTCTCTTATTTGTAACAGCTGTACCAACTTTGATTAGGTGTATGATTATAAGCTTTTATTTCTGTGGTTTGTACAGCTTCTATTGGCTGTGCAGTATGTTCGATCAGTTTTTGGTATATTTCTATAGTATAATGCTGAGTTATATCTGAAGTTAGCATAATACAAATGCTGCATAGTCAAATTTGTTAACTGCTATGGTCAAAATCTGAACAACAGAACATGCGTTTGATGTATTTCAACAAAACATATTTATTTTATTCCTTTTTGAAGCAACCTAACTTTATTGTGGACCAAAGGTGAAGTAAACCTACCACAGCCTTCAGACAGGGTCAAGATGACCTGCTGAAGTTCAGCCTGAGTATCAGAAGAAGTGTCTTTGAATTTGGCATGGTTGTTAGTGCCAGACGGGATGGTCTGAGTCTTTCAGGCACTGCTGATATACTGGTATTCTCCCCACAAAATCAGAAAGGTCCAAAAAACAAAATACCCTATGGGTGAAAATGCCTTGTTTATGTCAGAGGTCACAGATTACAGGATGGCAACAGGATAATACGCACTAGTTACAGCTAAGGTCAAACAAAGGACAGATGTGACAGCTACACTACATGTCCATTATAAGTCTTTATTTTCTTCTGTTAGTCAACTTCCCTCCTCTGTTTCAAAGGTAGGTAGCGATTGGAAAGGAATCATAGTAGGAATTTAAAATTAAAGGGGAAAAAAGAAAAAAAAATGCCCTCATAACAAGAAAACAAGGCTTATAATTTATTTATTTACATACATACAAAATCCAAATAACTCACTAACATGTTGCTTTCTTTTAACACAGTTTGATTCTTGACATGAATAAACAGAAGGCAGTACATCTGTTATACAAATACAAAATAAAAACAAACACCATGAACTTTGACAGAAGCCCCTTAAGCAGCTCTGTGTTCCACAAACAGGAGTTGAGAAAAAGAAATCATTAAGGCAAGGGCAGGGACACACAGGCCAAAGCAAGGGGGGGATTCTGAAAAATGCTTTTTCTGTAGTGATGACAGGTTACAGATATTAAGGAGAATTTACTGAGCAAAAAAACAAGCATCCAAATAACATCTTCCAACACAGGGGGGTGTTTTTGTTTTTTTGAAGTACACCCTGCCTCTCAAATATACCAGTAAATTTACAACATACATAGAAAGTTAAAAAAAAAAAAAAATCACCCATTTTCAGACGTATACTGGCGCAGTTTCACACTGTTGTGTAACATTGTGTTTCTCTTATGACAGCAGAAGAGCCAGGCGTATTTTTATCCGTCAGGCTCGGTCTGCCTTTGACATCAAACAGCCAAAACCATTAACATAAGAAAAGACAACACTGGAATCTCAGATAATACATTTACATCACCCTCTGGTGAACGATTAGAAATAAAAGTAAGAAAAGTACTCTCCCATCACACAGTCACGGTTTGAAACATTTGTAGTTCACACATTATTTTGACACAAGTTGTTTTTTTTTTGACACTTCTTTCCTCCATTTCTGCTGAGGACGTTAACTCGACAGTCATGTTGTTCAGAGCAGCTTGCCCCTTCAAGATTCTGTGCAAACATTCAATGCATATCGATACAGTAAACATTTTATATATTTATATATGTGTTATATTTATATATCTCTATTGAACGCGACTTTCCGCAAATTGTGGCAGTACTGTGTCACACGCGCGCACACACACACACGCATACGCACGCACATTTTGTCCTGCAGACAAAATAAGACACAATGACAACTGCACTGCTTTAACTTTTCCAATATATATATATATATATATTTTTTTTTTAAGAGAATGCACGACACCTTCCACCTAGTTACCTTTATTCAGTCACTGCACATGTTAAATATCACGTTATTTACAAACTTATCTAAAAAGTCAAAATCTGCTGAAAAGTGACCTTTCTGGAAATGTAGATGCACTTAGTAATTAAAAACCACAGCCCTGAAGAGTTCAAAAAACACAACAGCAGAGGCATCGCTCGTTTTTGTCAGCGATTCAGTCGACAAACTTAGGATCAGGTGGGCTTCGAGTACCATCTAAAGGAACTTTGGATGAAGACTGAATGTTCAGATCGTAATTTCTTACATCATGCCTTAGCACCAGTATTACAGAGGAATAAATATCCCTGCGTTAGGTCCAGTACTTATCTCTGTGCATGCTCCAAGGCCACTAAAACGTTCGCAAAACAAACATTGCATACCCTATAAACAAGTGGACAAGTGTGCAAAACCATCTAAAACTTAATAATCGTCACCAATAATAAAAAAGCTTTTTTTTTTCCTTTCTTTTTTTTAAATCCTCTCTCTCATCTGTTGAGAACATACTAACTAAAATCTGACCTTTGGTTTATGTCAAAGGTCAGGCCTTGACTCCCCCTCTAATGACCCAGCCACAGACTATGACAGTAACACACCTACATCCTAATCCAAGCTACGTGGACAGACACAAGGCTTTTGAGAATATTAATGTTGCATTCAGTGTTACTATTCAAGGACCAAACTATTACACGGATCCATGGTTTACCCACTGGGCCCAGCTCCTCTCCGCTCCCTCGAGATGTAGCAGCTCCCCAGTTCTCCAAGACCAAAAAAGTGCTTTCCTGTCCAGAGCAACAAATAAACTTACTACTTCAACTTGAAAGTTCTGTGAGAGAAATCCAAGGGGTTAAAGACTGAGATCAAGGCGAGTGCTCCTGTTATCAATAAAGCTATCTAAGGAGAAAAAGGTTGGCAGTATTCTCCGTTGTGCGTAACTATGTGCAAGTCTGCTTTTTTTTCCCCCTCCAAATTCACCCGTGTTCAGTTTTTAGTTTCCTTTAAAAAGCAAAAATCAAATTAGGGGTGTTTGCAAATGCTACTTATTTTGCAACAACCGATAGTGTGCTATTGTCTGCCTGACAGTGATGAGGTGTGCACGTAAAATCTATCGGCGGCTGTCGTTACATGTGTCAAGTGCCATATTTAACAGCACGAACATCCCTAATTTAATTTTGCCAGCCTGACAGATTAACATGTGGGACAGGAAAGCACCCAGAGGTCCTGACAGTTTGTTGCAGGGTAGAATGAGGGACACGAAGAAGAGGAGTCCAGCAAGATGTGATAATGCCCCCTACTTTCTCTTCTCTCCAGGAACCTTTCACTTTTTTGGGGGGTGGAGGTAGGGAGACCTGGACTCAGACGGGTTGTGTCTGAGGTCAGAGTTTTCAGCAAGACTCTTCGAGGGCGTTGACGACCTGCTCCAGGATATCAGGGCAGTAGTCTGCAATCTGCTGGAGAACAGAGTTGGCATATTCCTGCAGCTCTCCGCTCTCCTTCTCACACACCTCCAGCTCCCGCTCCAACTGCAGGAGAAAGGGCAGGAGTAGCTTTTTAATAGCATTTCAACACAGCCATCAGCACAATTCACAAAAAGGTGCATGTTTAGGTATATCTGAGGTTAAAAGAGGGTTCTTAAACAACACACAGCTGCATCTACTCCATTCCTCTTTTGTCTGTGATCAGTTTTCCCTGCTGCACCTTTTCCATTTCCTTCATGTTAAGTCATGTTACTGCACTGGAAGTGTGTTTGTTTGTCTCTTGAACCGCTTCCCTGATTTCCTCTTTGAATTGCCTCGCCACCAATAAAATCTCTCCAAAAGCATATTTTTAATGCTCCCGCAAAATAAAGCTTAATATGTATCAAAGAAGTTGCTCAGAGATGACTGTCACGATGACTTAAGAGTTTCTTCATTACCTGTTCGGCGCTCATTTTCTGGAGGTCCTCCTCCCAGTCTTCAGGGTCGCTGTGGTGGTAGTGAGTGGGCGGCGTGAGCTGGCTGAGGATGCTGGGGTCTCGATCGTGGCAGAGGTCTGTCAGGTGGGCGATGTAAAGTTTGAGCTTACTGCGGTTCTGGGAAAGGGCTAGAAGAGGGGGTATCATCTGCAAGATGTGAGGAAGAAGAAGTGAGAAAGGCGATTCGAAGGAAATGGCACGAAAAAAAAATTAAACGATAAAATTTACCCCGGTTTAAACGGTTGAAGAGAATGAAAGGAACCAAGCACAAGACACCACTTGTGTTTAAAAACAAAGAAAGCATAAGCCTTGACATGCATGCCCATCACCAGCTCATATGACAGCCAAAATTCCTGCTAAACCCCTAAAGCTAGAAAAGTGGTTCCCAAATAGTGTTTCAAGCCATGCTGAGATACAGCGAGCAGAGTCCTGATCTGCCCCGCGATTTTATGACGATTGGTTAGAGTAGCAAAGCACTGTACATAATATAAATAATAATGATAGCACATTATAGCAGAGCCCAGTACATCTGAGCAATTTCTACATGTTTGATTTATAACAGCTAGTCATGACAAATAAGTATAGCAAACTAACCACTAACAAAGGAGAAAAACGGTCAGCAGACAGTATCATTAAAGCCTGAGTGAATGGTGCCCAGTGAGCCAAGAGAGGCACTTAGAAACAAAACATCCCTTCTGAGAGAAGCTTGGCTGTGCCATAAGAGTCTGGGCATTTTTGGGGGGTTTTTGGTGTGTAAAAAAGAAAGAAAAAGAAAGCCACTCTGACAGAGTACAGATTTGTGCAGCTAAACAAAGTGTCCTACAAAGCAAATAACTAAACCACTGATTAGATCAAGTTTAAAGCCATTATCCAACACCTGTTTGTCTGAGCCAAACGTCAGAAGCCAATCATTAGCATCAGAGCAGTGACATGCAAAGCTAAGCTGCTTTCATTTGAAGTGATGACACTCTGGGGGCACACGCACGCACGCACGCACGCACGCACGCACGCACGCACGCACGCACGCACGCACGCACGCACACACCAGTATATGAATGCGCACAGGATGAGTTTGTGAGAAGAGATGTGCATCAAAAGCACCCCACAGAGAAATGGAAGACAAGCAAACATGCCAATGGAGCAACGGCTTTTCATACAAGCTCACCCTTCTGAACAAAATGGCTGAGAGAGAGGGGAGGGGGTGGGCAAAAGGTTGGCTACGCCCAGATACCCTCCTCGTCATCCTGTTAGCCACAAGGTAAGCCAATTGCAGCATTAGGAAGGAACATCTGGTTAGTGTGCAAAACAGACAAGAAAAGTAGCAGCAGAAAACTTCCATGTCCGAGTTTTAGAGAGCAAGCCGTGAGTTCAACCTTACTTACAGACGTGGCCACAAATCGACTGAAGAAAAATTTAGCAAAGCAGTTTATGGCGGTTAAGAAAACTACCTGATCTGGAGAGGGTTTGTGATTCGTTTGGTCAGGTGCAGTCTTCAGATGGTCATCCTCGTAGTTGTCGGCCATCAGCTTCATCCTGTTCTGGGTCTGCAAATTGTTAAAAACATCCAACTAAGATGAAGAGGAAATCGTAATTATGGCCAAGGTTTTATAGCTAACTGCTGAAATCTTGGGAGTACAGCCTGAAAACAAATTGTTAACAGGACAAATCTAATCTTACTTCATCATTTAATGAATACTGCCTGGCTCAGTTTTCACCACTGTGCACAGACGTCATTTGCATGTTATTGTACACACACACAGATGCGTGTGGAAACAGAAAGTGCAACAGGAAGTACCGGTAAGAGCAAATGAGTCTGATTTACCATCTAAGACGACATAGTTTCTCTTGCTATTCACACTCATTGAATTCCTCTCCCTAGATCATCTCAGATTTGTCCCAAGAAATTCCAAAGATTCAGATGATGGAGATGCGACATCAACTCATGCTATGCAGGGTTTGATAAAACAGGCAAGTTCAACATGGACAGGCTCCAACAGGCATTTTCAGACTGGCATATAAAAAGAAACCAGTTTGGTTGACAGCGTGTGTTCAGTTTAACCTGTAGTTATTTCAGTTTTTGCCAAATTAAAAGTAACATTTTTAAAGATATCTGCTCCTCACAGGTAGAAACACTACAAGCATATGCAAGCACAGTGAGGATTAGACAGGAATGTGGGGAGACAGAATTCTTTGCCACACGTCTTTCTCAACTCTAACCCGAGCTGCTGCATTTCAGCCATTTGGCATATGGTCATCTGGCACTGGCATCCCAAGCATGTGATTTTAAAGACTAATTAACAGATTGAACTAAGATGAGCTCTAACATGCACATCTGCTCAGTAATTATTAATGCCACAGTGCTTTTAGTGTGAAAGTCAGACCTAAGTATGAGTAGTAGTAGTAGTAGTGAAAGAACGGTAGAGCCATTCACTTTAACTAACAATATATGGTAACACCCGTTTTTTTGTGCTTAAAAACACAGCTGCAGCACATTCTAGACATAGACAGTTTTACTTCTAATCCATCAGTTTCATAGAGCTTTTACTTTTTATTTAAAGAAAAGATCAAAATTATTCCCCCATCAGTCCTGTGAGGATTTATTTTCCTGCATATAGCAGCTGGAAACCTGGAAAAACGTCTGGTACCAGCGTTACATCTTTCACTCCATCACCCTCTCTCTGTGAACACCATCAGCCCCCTCCTCACCTGCTGCTTGAGCTGCTGCACCAGTCTGTCTTTCTCCCGCTTCAGCTGAGCCACTTCGTCCTGGGTCTTTTTCTTCTTAGAGGATGACAACTCCAGTAGTGCAATGTTAGCGTCTTTCTCGCTAATAGCCGCCAACAGCGCCTCCTGCCTGTTAGGTGGAGATGTAACAATGTGGCATTTACCCACAAAAGTAAATAGCTCGATTATCATTTATTATTCATTGCACAACATTAGCCTGCCATCTGGGAAAAGCCAGAATTGGATGACATTTTACAAGATTAAGGCGGTGATCAATAATCCAGAGTCTATGCAATCCCACTGTGTGTGTGTCTCTTACTTCATCTCCAGCACCTCCTCCAGGTGTTTCCTGCGCTCGGCTCTCAGGGTTGTGAGGTGAGCCTCTTTCTCACACAGAGACTGCTGAGTGGAGGCCAACTTAGCCCTCATGGACTCAAGCTCCTGCTTCACCTTCTCCATGGCCCCCAGCAGCTCCTCCATCTGGGAACACCGACACACACACACACAAACAGCTCAATGATGATTGGAGTGGATTACCTGAAATCCACCAGGGAAAAGGATGGGGCTTTTTTTTTTCCAGAAAAGACACTGGATGATTTGTCAGTCTCTTATAAGAGGGAGGGACAGCAGAATTCACGTGGTCTGATGGGAAGGACTAGGGATCAAGACTGGATTTCATTTACCTGTTATTTAATTTAAACAGGCACTACAGTTATTCCTTATTAAACATTTACTTAATCACAACAGACTGAACAGGGAAATTAATGAATAATTCATGCTCGAAGTAAAAATGTACTTGGCTTTGGATTTCATTAAAGTGAAAACTTTAATGAGCATCGTTTTAAAAGCAAACAGCAGGTAAACAAAGGCGCATAAATTACATGGGCTGGAAACAACACCAACACGTTTCACACACATGCAGTCCCTCCAACAATTACTAAAACTTGACACATGTATCCTGTGCAGGGTTGTTGCATGAGACTGCATGAACTGTAGAGGTGTTGCTTTTATTGTGTCCACCCCCTGTAAGAGTCGCTGCTCACTGACACATACTGGGCTCATACCTTAGACCACTTAAAGTTGGCGAGGTTGGACTCATGCATTGCTTTGAGTGAGTGCTTCTGAGAGGCGGTGTGTAGCGGAGAAAAAAAACAAACAAGAGAAAACGACAAGCAGAGATGAAAGAAGAGGAAGCAAGAGGACGGACAGGCAGAGAGGGAGAGAAAGGATGAGCGACAGCACAGTGGCAGCAGAAAAAGGCGACAGAGGAAGAACTGCAGTTTCTTTTAACCGTGCGGTGCTGGGTCATAAATATTGCTTTGCTATATTTGTGTGTTTGTGTACCTGTTTCTCCTGAAGTGACCTGGCAGCCTCCTCCTGTGCGAGCACCATCTCTCGCTCAGCAGTGATTTGAACGCTCTCTCTCAAGGCCTCCTCCAGCTCCTCTATGCGCTCTGTCTTTTGGCGTAAAGTGTCCTTCACAGTAGAAGAAGGAAGGAGATGTCAGATTCGCCCAGTTGTACCCTGACTGAGAAAGGCAGTAGCATTCCTACAGAATTTGCACAGTGCAGATCATCCATAGGCAAGCCTCACCTTCACCTGCTGGGAGTTCTCAGACAGGTTGTCTTCCCTCTTCCTGGCTTCCTCCATAAGTCGAGCATTCCTGCTCTTCTCCACCTGCTCTTTGTGCTTCAGTGATGCCACCTTCTTCGACTGATCCTTCATTTGCCTACAGGAAGTCAGTTACATTAGATATTCTATTTGGAGCAAGAGGACAAATCAGACCTCATTTTGGGCTCCTGTTCCTCTAGAACAGTGAAAATGTGTCTTACACACAAGTGAACAGCAAGCATTTTCAAGATATAGCGCTGTATTTTACTACTTTGAGCTTACGGATGCGTGACACAGATGGCTTATCCATAACTAAATAAAGGAACTCATGCAAATAAAGTCATGGGACCAAAAACAAATATTGTATATTAGGTATGTGCTTGATGACTCAGACATTCCCACGTTACAATTTCTAGGTCATTAATTGTTGTACACCAAGTAAATGTAGTTGATTCAAATATGGACATAAAGAGGTATAATTTGCCATTTTAAACAAACATTCACAATCTTACAGACTTGCTTGGGTGAGATTTCAGGCATCATTTTGACTTTGAGTGAAAAAACAAACAAACAAACAAACAAACCCAAAAACAATAAAGCAAAAAAGGAAAAATGAGCCTGAGCAGAAGTAAGAAAAAGACAACTGCTTGCAGCTCCACAGGAAATTTAGGAAGAGAGAGAGAAAAATGTGTCAAGGTGAGGAGGAGAGAAAAGCATTGTCACTAACCTTGAGGCCAAACTGGCGGGGTGGGAAATTTCCAATGAAAAGACAAGAAAGCAGTAAAGAGAAAAGCAGACTCAGACTAAGAGAATAAGCAAACATGGAGAACAAGACAGAAGGGGTTTCACTCATAAAATATCAGCTCACGGATTATGCAGCATCTTTTCTGGATCTAACAAGGTCATGTTACACAAAATAATAATAAAACAATTGCAGGAACATGAAAAGAAGCTGAATGTTGCTGAGCATGTCAACACTGAAACAAACCACCTCACAAAACCTCAAACACCAGCTTTCAAAGCACTCCTGCCAGGATGTCAAATGGCAGAAAGCCAATTTAGACTGCTTTTAATGTGCCAGCCACAACAGTCTCTACAGCGATACCACTTCAGATGTTTACATCGCATGTGACGAACAAAGGTCAGAAGTCCCGGAGACAAACTGTGGACCTACATTATACCTCATTAAATACTTGTTATACACATTTATATGGTGCATCCACCCTTGAATATCCACCACATGTACACATGCACACTGACAAGATCCACAAACCCACCTCTCCAGCTCACTGATCTTTTTGTCTTTGTCATTTTTCTCATTCTCCATTTCTCTGAGTATCTCCAGGAGGCGGTCCACTTCAGCTTGAGCTTTCCCAGAATCCTCTCTGTGGCGGGCCACTTCCTGTTCGAGGTTCCTAATGCGCTCAGCCAGCTCAGTGTTGGCTTGAGCTTCCAACGCTGCATTCTGAGCCTGATGGAGAACAAAGGCTGTAGTTTAGACATCTCAGGCCACGTGAGGTGCCTGAAGCTTTATTTAATGTATTTGTATTTAATACGTATTTAATGTATTTCTCACTCTCTTAAGTTGATTCTCCAGTTTGAGGCACTCTTCCTTCTTCTGTTCCAAGGCAATCTCAAAACTCTTGAGTCTGGAGTCTTTCTTCAGCCCTGAGGAGGCCAGGGAGGATGCGTGCTCCTTTAGGTCCAACAGAGAGGTCTGTGTGCGTACACACACACACACACACACACACACACACACACACGACTAAGAATACATTAACACCAGTGCAGGCATCCATGCCTCAGTGCAAAGTTAGGACTAACAGGCGGGAAAAAAACAACAAAAAACTGATGCCCGTGTCTGACAGCACTGTTTTATTATATTAATAGAATCACAGTAAACAAGAGTTTGCCTGTGTGTTTTTTTGCATATGTTTCTCACCTCTCTGTCTGACAGGTCTCCCTGCA
Organism: Haplochromis burtoni; assembly: GCF_018398535.1. Classification (NCBI taxonomy): domain Eukaryota; kingdom Metazoa; phylum Chordata; class Actinopteri; order Cichliformes; family Cichlidae; genus Haplochromis; species Haplochromis burtoni. The sequence continues at coordinate 822,852 of NW_024582540.1, forward strand.
GTAAGCTCAACCTTTCCTTCAACTCTTTCAGCTCCTTTTTGGTACATTCAAGCTCCTCCGTCTTCTCCCGGTCGTCTCTATCTCTCTGCTCTTTTAGACGCTCGATGATCCGCTCCTATAAAGAGGTGGAGGAAAGAATCAAGCAAGATTCTTATACAGATTATCAACCAACATTTGTTTATTAATACAGATGGACTAATACAAGTCTGCAGAAATTAATCCACCTTTTCTGCAAGAGACTCCTCCAGTGTTGTGAGAGCAGTGTCAGTATTGGAAGTGTCAGCCTGCAAAGACTTTACTCTCTCCTTCAGGCTGCTCATCTGCTTCTCCTTGTCCCTCAGCTGTTCCTGCAGGTTCTCGATCTGCAGTGAAAACACAAGTAACCATCAATAAAATTGATCTTGCGTTGGACACATATTGCCATTTCAAAAACAAGATTGCACTATTCTCTGTTAAAGTTACCTTCTTCTGAAGCACATTGATCTTGCGCTCCTTAACCTCCAGCATATCCTTAAGGTCGTGGATTTCCCCATTGAGGGTTCCCTTCTCCTCTGACATTTCTTGTATCTGCTTGCTCTTTTTATTCAAAGTTGCTTCCTTCTCTTCCAAACGCAGGCGCAAGGCATCCACCTAGATAGACAAGATGGGTTAGCAGTTTACGGACATGAACTACAGACGTGTCCTGCTACAAGTTAAAAATGAGTGTGGACAAAAGCAAAGATTTAAACTTCTGAGGAAGATTTCAGAGCGGTGTTGTGTTTCTGAGATAAAAAATACTATTATTTTACTATTTCCATGTCATTGTTTATTCAGTACCTATCAATGTTTTGAGATACGAGGTGTGCCTGTTTATCCAGATTAAAAAAAAATAAAAAAATCAAGCTTGGTTCAGGAAAGAAAAAAAAAAAGAAGCTGCACAGTCACCCAGTTAAATTATGCAATCGGTGTGAATGGTTATGAGTCCGGTGTGTAAAGGCCTCTACAGTCTATACCAGGGGTCAGCAACCTTTAACACCCAAAGAGCCATTTGGACCCGGTTTCTACGGAAAAAAGAAAACACTGGGAGCCGCAAATACTTTTTGACATCTAAAATGAAGACAACACTGTGTATATTGGTTTTTACCTTTATGCTTTAATTAATTAAAAAGCTGAACTCAAATTATCCATGTAGCAAACAAAAACTGTGAGCCGTCATCCCTTCTGGGCTATCGGAGTGTAGCGGAGCCTTGACCAGAATTTTAAAAATAATTGGAAAAAAGCACTATGCTCCTAAAAAATTAAAAATAAATATTAAGTATCTGCATAATATTTATTTTACCTGGTTAATGTACTTTGCGGGGCGTGACGTACCTGAGTGGCATCCGCAATCACGCCTCACCGGCTTGTTCTCTCTGCTGTTGTTTGTATGTGTCGGGCTGTGAGCTGCAAAGCTACAGCCGGCTGTGTGTGTGAAAAGTGGTCAATAAAGAGATGCTGAAGAGCATGTTCATGTAAACATCGTTGGGTCTGCCGTGATATGTTTACAATCGGACTTCTGCTCCTGAACCTCTGCGCACAGTGCATGCTGTACGATCGGGGCTGTACAAAGTCACTTTCCTCTTTACGCAGGACTGTAAGCTGTTATCTGTGAGGCGTGAGCGGTGTTTGTTTTTAGCATAGTTCATGGTGGAGAATAGTTGTTCACATACGTATGTGGATCCGAAGATCGACACTCCACAAATTAGGCATACTGGTAGGCCACTCTCGTCAGAAGTAAATACAAATGAATCTGCCCAGGCATCATTAAATGTTGTATTTTCTTCAGATATTTTTCTTTTCTTACATTTCTCCATACTTGGCCTACCTGGGGTTGAAGGTCTCGGTAAATGCACGTCGTTTCGGCAGGTATACCGGCTTCCCTGAGTGTGACGCTTATTTTGAGCGACGAAAAATAATAAAATATAACTTTATTTTTATATTTCAAGATCAGAATAATCTTCCAATTTAGAACTAACACAAATAAAATACACTTCAGTTAAATACTTATGATTTATTTTTCCAAACCATGCAGAGCCGCAATATAAGGACTAAAGAGCCACATACAGCTCCGGAGCCACAGGTTGCAGACCCCTGGTCTATACCAATACAGTGGGTGAGAAAGTATGGATACTCTACCTCCGTCTGTAAGATGGCAGCCCGCTGCTCTTTGGCAGTGAGGGATTCCTTGAGGACTTCAATGTGTTGCTTGCTGTCTGAGAACTGGTTGGTAAGCGTCTCCAGTTTTGTCTGCAAACCGAGCAGCTCGGTGTCCTTCCTGGAGAGGTCCTGCTTCACCTGCTCCATCTGAAAAAAGATTAGCCCGAGCACAGAAAGAAAGAGGAAGGGTTGGACAAATTGTAAAATGGTAAATTGATTCTTATATAGCGCCTTTCTACTGGCGGAGCACTCAAAGCACTGTATACAACGTGGCTCACTCACCCATTCACACAATGACTTTCTATCTACCAATCACAGACATTCAAGTTGGGGTTAGTTTCTTGCCCAAGGATACTTGGCATGCAGATCAAACCACCACCCTTCTGATCAGTAGATGGCTAGCTCTACCTCCCGAGCTACTAGGGGTGGGGGAAAAATCGATACTGTGTAGTATTGTGATATTTTGTTTGCTAATAATGTATCGATACAGGGACAGCAGAAATCGATATTTTGTTACAAAAAAAAGTTTTTGTGGACTGGAACATGCTCTGACTTCAGAGCATGTTGATCAGCTCCTTTTTCTGAGCAAGAATCCTGACATTCCTTCACTGTCCAAATGTGTTTAACTTTTTTTTTGGCAGCAATAAACATGTTTTATTTTAAGTTTAAAACTTTTTTATTTAATGTAAAATTATACTTTGTTTTAATTTACTTTCAAATTCTTCAGTTGCTGAATGGGCTGCATAGTTTTCATAAATTGCATAGTTCAGAATAGCTATAATTGTACCAGATGGTTGCATTCAGTTAAGTTGGACTAGACTGTAATGCAAACCGTTCAGTTTGTCAACAATAAAACTGACTGAAATGAGAGAAAGACTGAGTGTGAGACTTTGATATTAGATAAAATGAATATTGATAAAGTTTACCTTTATGTACAGAATCTCAATATCGCAAAATATTTTTAAAAAATTGCAATAATATCGTATCGTGCGTTAAGTATTGTGATAATATCGTATCGTGGGATGTATGGTGATTCCCACCTCTACAAGCTACAGCTACCATGAGAAAAAGGTAGTTTCTAGGGTTTTATGTGTGAACACAAAAAAAACATAAGAATTATTACACAGTCTCTGACCTTGTTCTTCATGAACTTTGTGTGACTGCGGTAAACCTCCATCTGCTTCATCTCTTCTTGACGCTCTTCACAGCTCAGAAGTCCATTCGATTTCAGCATTAGCAGCTCCTCCTCCATGTCCCTGAGGCTCCGCTCCATTGAGTTGATTTTTGCATCCTGGAGTTAATGGAAAAAGGTTATCACCAATAGCATGTTGTCACCAATACACTATAAACACACACACACATTTCTCTATCTAAATGTTCACCTTCATGTCAATGACAGTTTGTAGGGCCTTAGTTTTGGTGGACTCTGGAGTTCCTTCATACCGACGGTGCAGCTCCTGCTGTGTCAGATGTAAAACACGGTTGATGAATATCGATATCTTACCAATCAAACCAAATATGATGGAAAGCCTTAAAAGTAATGCATGCCAAAATTAATAAACTGGAGATTACCTCTCTCAGAGCAGTGATCTCCCTGTCTCTCTGGTCCAGCAAACTCTCAAGGTGATGCCTGTGCATTTCTGCATCAGCCAGTCTCCTTGTCCTCTCCTGGTCCTCCTCTGATGCCTTGGCAGATGGTCCTAACACAGCAAACATAACAACTTGTTACAATTCTGATGTATGTAAAAAAGACTATTATGAAGTCTAGATGTTTACAACAGCCAATTGTGTTTAACTCTCAGAGACAAACAAAGAAACAAAAGCACACAATTGTTTAGCATATCCGAGGATAGACTCTGCACATCTACTGTAAAAGAAGAACCAAACAAACAAAGCACACAACATTGAACCTAATGGGCAGTGTAATTTAACTTACTGAACCCCTGAAGCCTTAAAAACCTGCCATCCTAAAAAAATAAAAAAAATCATAGCGAATGCTGAGGGAAGTAGTGTGCAGAGGTCACCAACTTTCTGCAGAGTCAGTCACTACAAACCTCCAAACTTCATGCGGCATTCAGATTAGCTCGAGCTTCATGGAATGGGTTTTCATGGCCAAGCAGCTGCATCTAAGCCTTATATCACCAAATGCAGTGCTATAATGCATGCCGCCATTGGACTTTAGGGCAGTGGAGATGTGTTCTCTGAAGTGATGAATCACGCTTCTCCGTCTGGCAATCTGATGGTCTGGGTTTGTGGATGCCAGGGGAACGGTACTTGTCTGACTGCATTGTGCCAAGTGTAAAGTTTGGTGGAGGGGGTATTAGGGCATGGGGTTATATTTTAGGAGATGGGGTCAGCACCTTAGTTCCAGTGAAAGGAACTCTTAATACTTAGTACACCAACACATTTGGACAATTTCATGCACCCAACTTCGTGTTTGGAATCATGTTCTGTTGCAGCATGATTCCACAGCAGTACACAAACCAAGGTGCAAAAAGACACAGATGAGCGAGTTTGGTGTGGAAGAACTTGACTGGCCTTCAGAGTCCTGACCTAAACCCGGGAGAACACCTTTGGGATCAATCAGAGCGGAGACCTCAGTGTTTGACCTCACAAATGTGCTTCTGGAAGAATGGTCAAAAATTCCCATAAACACACTCCTAAACCTTCTGGAAAGTATTCCCAGAAGAGTTGAAGCTGTCATAGCTGCAAAGGGTGTGCTGACATCATATCGTATGAACAAGATCGTATGTGTTTGAAAGCAGACAAGTGAATGTTTTTTGGCAATATAGTGTAGTTTCTAGCTCTAAAAACAAGCACCAAAGGTAGAAGTGCCTTAAACCTGCCTATCTATTCTATCCCTCCAAGCAAATTCCCCCTTAAATATTTCCCTTGTAATTACTGTCATCTATTAGACTCAAAAGGGAGGATAAAGCAGGATATGAGTTGCTAACCTGTGAACATACAGTCATCTTCAGATTCGCCGCCTCACTCATGTCCAGTTTAAAAACAAGATGACGGTCAGTTCGAAGACTTCCCAACAGAACTTTGTAACTTTGTTAAGCAACAGGTAACATTATGAAGGTGACATCCATCTTTTAAATACAGTCTGAGTGTTTCACCGCACCTGTTATAGGACACCAACCGTTCTGGGGACTGGCCTGAGTGTTTATACTGTGCAAAAAAAAAATCTAGTTATGATTGCCCTGTTAAAATGAGCCCAGAGTGAGTACATATGTGACAGGAGTTTAAAAGAAAGCCCCAAAACTGCTGAGGGTTCAATGGGTTTAAGCTTTTTCTGGAAGGAGTTTTAAGTTTCTTTTAATTTCATGTACCTTTGGGTTCTTCAGATTTCATGTCCTTTGTATTTACACCCTAGGGAAGACGGCATGCAATTACTTTTTAAAAACACCTGTGCACAGGCTTGGAGTGTCTTTAAGCTCCTGCTTGAGTTTAAAGGAGAAATCATGTCTAGAAAATGGAGCAGTGAATGCCACAATTGACCTACAGCTGTGTGAGCATTAAAGGAGCTGAGGAAAATAGGCTGGGACAAGTGATAACCTGAGACCTACTGAGTAATAAAATGTTAATGGATGAATATTATTGGCCTACAGTTTCAAACAGTTTATTTGTTTCCTAGTGAACCCTATACATGAACCAGAAGACATGCAACAAACAGCTAAACAGTCATTAATAATCAATCAACTGTAAACTTCATTAAACTATTTTGGTTTTTCCTGCTTAAACCCACCTTTGCTCTGCAGCATTTCCAGTAGTTTCTTGATGGACTCATCTCTGGCTGCCAGGGTCTGCTTCTGTGTGTCAATCCTCAGCTCCATCTCCTCCAGGGTCTTCCGAAGAAGGAAGAGCTCCTTGGCCTGCCTCTCATGCTCACCCTGTAGCCGTCGGTAGTTCTCCTCTGTAGGTTCGGATGTCAGGGCCAGGTCCCTTCCTTGACTAGCAGGATCTTGCTGGAGCAGCTGGTTCAGGTCCCTCTGGATCCTTAGCTCATCTTGGAGAGCCTGAACAGTCATCTGGAGATGCTAGGAACAGAGGAGAGACACACATATAACTGCTGACAATTACTGGTTCTACTCTTTGTTCTCTAGCCTTTATTGCAAGGCTATTTATATGACAAGGGAGACGAGGTGAAAATTTTATTGATTTTATGAATGATGCACGGGCTACTTTCTGGGAATGGCTCCTGGTAGAGTATTGCGTTGCATCCAGCCAAACAAAAACTAATCATAACTGAAAATTCAGCAGCGCCACAACTTATAGATCCAAAACATGGAGGCTTTCTGAGCATTGTTGCAATTCATGGCCAGAGAGATGCAAGTGGTGAAACACAATAAGCCCCGTATAGTATTGCATTGTTTGTGGCATCTGACGCCACAGACTCTTGGCAGAGTTGCTGTGAGACAGTAACACAAGGCTGTGTTACACTCTGGTCTGAACCAGCTGTGAGCATTTTCAGATGACAGAACAAAGAGAGAAGTCAGTGTCTGCCTCCCTTCGTATCTCTCCATCCTCCACCTCCCGCGCCCCCTCCCTTTCCTTCCTTTGTTATTCCCTCCTTCTCCTTCCACCAGCAGTCTACACTCCTTCTCTACCTCCCTCTGATACTCTCACCTCTCTTCTCACTAACCATCCTTTTCCATCACCCTCTCCACCCCGTGACTAAGGCTGACTCACTGCTGTGACTGCACCGATCCACCCCCCCGACACAACAGACGCACACACATGGGGAGATGCATGTACGGACAAGAACTGACACACACACACACACACACACACACCTCCCTTCCTCAGCCCCCATATTCTCACTCTCTTCTGAGAAAAGACAAGAGTTAGGTGTCTGAAAGAGCGCAAAACATTGCGGTTATATGATGCACTTTCTAAATTGATATAACAAGAAGTCAACACATCATCTACAGCTTATCTTCCACACTGGATAATGTGATACAAACATTTTTTGTAACTTAACTCTGTGGCACCGCCATCACCACATCCAATAATTAAACACCTTTGGCAAATCTCACAAAAAAAAAGCAGCGTTTAATCAATGTGGCAAGGAATCATTAACAAGAAATAACTGGTGATTATTCTATTATTATCTGACTCAATGTAGGGGATGAAGATGGTCAATTCACACTACAACATATGGCAGTATATAACATTAATATTACAACAGCAAACAAAACAGAGGAAGAACAAAGCAGAGGAAGACTCGCCTGTGGTATGAATTGGGAAACACTATGTTCAAATTCAAAGTAATCCATTTAAATATATGCATAAAAATGTAGACATCTGCTTAAACAGCTTTACATGAAACTTAAACAAATGCCCTCCAATGAGGACCGGAAGGGAGGCAGCTTACTCTTACAGACAAAAAGCAAGTAGCAATAATTTAAATCATATGCTTTAAAAAGCAAGACAGGTTTCAAGTTATAGTTAAGTAGCATTCCTCTCATTTTTCTGCAAGCGGAAAATCATTCACACCACCTACACCTCACAATTTTTAAAAGCAATAACTAATTAAAAATATCCATGGTTAAATTGCTGGCAGTTTATTTTCTCGACAAAACTAAAATCATATTCAGTCAACCTTTTTTTAGTTACTCTCTGGTCACCTCCTTAAAATGGCTCCACCTGCCCACTTTAAGAACCACCAACGAAAAGTTATCTTTAGGCCTAAGACTAAGATCTACGCAAGTAGTAGTTAGGGTTAAGGTTATAGTAAGTAAATGTAATAAGCGTAAGTTAATGCAAAGAGTCAGTACACTGCTGTGTGCATGTTTGCGTGTCCATGCTTTCCATTGCACGTGTGCCAGTGTGGGAGGCGGAGGCAGACATACAAAAGCAGACATCTTTAAATTAAAGCACTCGCTGATTACGCAGTGCTAGTCAGGCATTACTGGGAATTAGTCCAGAGTGTGATTCTGTGACTCAGCAGGAGTGAAAACAGCAAATTATACAGGTCTGCCCACCCATTAAGAACCACAGTGAAACAAAGACGATGCCTCTTCATTAACGAAACCCAATTTGCACGAGCCCAACAACCTACCGTAGAGTATTTAAAAAGACCTTATCTGCACTTATCCAATTACACTTTTAGATTTTAAACCATAGAACCATCCTATGCAAAGTTTGTCGACACTACACTTATTTATTAAGAAAGAGGGAGTCGAGACAGAAATACCTGCTTGGATGAACTCCTATTTAACGGTGCCAAAATATGTCCGGTGTATTGCTATATACTTAGTTTTAACAGGTGTAGGTCACAAAGGTGTGATTGCTTCACTAAAATGTTGACAAAAAATTTAAAAAGAGAGATTTGATAAAATCTTCAAATTGCATATATGCAGTATGTGATGATTAGTGCTTAGTTAAACATCTAAACACTAATCATTACATACTGCATAGACGCAGTATTAGTAAATTGTAAATTGCACTATTTGCAAAGCCCTCCTTTATTATTGCTACCTTTTGTAATGTTCTCATCTCTTCTTTTTTTTTTCCTCGCACATTTTTCATCCTGTTCCTCAGATGAGACTTCCACCCTTTTTCATCTAAAATGCACAAGCATATAGCTGCATATAAGAGGATTAACTAGATGCTCAAAAACTGTCACTAACCTATGCAGAGAGAGAACAAAAAGAGAAAAGCATTTGTACTAAAGCGGACACACTGCTTGAAATGCTTTTTTCCCCCCTCCTCAAACATGTTAAGCTCTGGAAGTTTGGCAAATCTATCCAGACTGAGAGACATCATATGATGAAATTAGAGGGAAAACCCCCAAAACAAAACAAAAAAACAAAACAGAGGCTAAAAGTCTATTTAAGCATTAAGCATTAAGCAACGCTCACCTGTGCTTCATCTTGAATAACACGATACTGTTCCTTCCAGACGGCGATCTTGGATGCCTCATCTTTCCTGAGAGCTCGCTCCTTTTTTAATTCTGGACTCCAGAAGGTCTTAATGGAGTTCATGGAGGAGCTGAGTTTGCTTTCCTTAACTTCCACTTCTCGCCGCAGCATCTCATTCTCCCGCAGAACCTGAGAACGCAGGATAAATGGTAGGTACATGACAACCCAACATATGACCGGTGAATGCCATAAATTAACGTCTTCATCAAAATTTCAGAATTGAAAAAATCGTGGGAAAAAAACTGGCAAAGTACCTCTTTGAGTTGGGCCTGCAGGTCAAGTATGGTATTGTCCCTTGCCTGCCTTAGAGAATGGGGCACTGTGGAGGCCATGTGGTGATCTCCAAAAGCTAGGGCATCTCCAGCCATCATGCCTGCTGGTAGCACAGCATTGGCAGGCACTGTGGTGGAGATATTAGGAGTACTTGCTGCTACAACTCCACTGCTGCTACCTCTCGACCCATAAGTCACCCTCTGTCTCCCCATGGTGGTCACTGTGCCACCAGTTTTGGGAAGGTGGTCACCTCCCATGGCGACCTCATTGTCACTCAGGTACATTGGTCCTGAGGTGGCATACGCAGCATTGAGGGACTGGATGTTCTCCATTGAAAGGGTCTTGCCTCCTGCTCCTCCAGGACCTCCCCCACTGCCTCCAGTGCTGTTGGTACGCCGGTGCCCCATTCGAGGAGAGCGGGGGAGCCGAGGGGAACGGCCAGATCCCTGATTACCAGTACCACTTCCATCTCTTCCTCCGCTATGGTTTGTATCCCCTCTGCCAACAGAGCGAGCACTACCGTACATTTTTGACTAAATAGAAGGGAGGCACTACCAAATCTGAAGAACAACCCTTAGTATCTGGTTATATTGTTGTGAATTTCACTAGTGTTAGAGATCCAGCTTAAACTGGTGAGCACAATGTTCATGATACAACAAAGGTCTGAAACACTCCACTCTCAGGGGTTGCTGATGCTAACAGACCTCAAAGATAAACTATCCACTGTTACAAATGAGGACATCAATCTGCAAAGAAAACACAATTGTTCCCAGTTAACTGCATAGCAACAGCACACAAAATAACACATGAATAAAACAACTGAATGCATGCAAAACTGAAAACAGAGTACCAGTACAGACTGAAGGTTTCACTGTCTTAACTGAATACCTTCCTGCAGTACAGACAGTTACGCAACTGTACACAGTCATGTCTAAGAAGAAAATTCTTCTAGTGAAGGGTCCTTTGGAGCGAAATCTTTGCTCTAATCTACTTGAGGCCAAAGGTAGAAGTGATTTTAGGTCAGCTTTCAACAAAATGTTAATCTTGCAACAAGTACTTTCAGGTCACAACCATATAATTTGCACATATAGTCTAATGTTACAAGGTTTTGGTAGTAGTGTAATGTGTCTAAGTAGTCTGACATGTGTGTGTGTGTGTGTGTGTGTGTGTATACATACACACACACACACATATACATATA